>NW_027101729.1:0-30889 GCF_035609145.1 Eleutherodactylus coqui
AAGTCACTGGTCAGACCACACATGGAATATTGTATACAGCTTTGTGCACCAGGACTCAAAAAGGACGTATAAAGTTTGAGCGGGTATAAAGGCGGGCAACAGAAATCGTTAACAAAATTGGGTTATTTAGCTTAGCAAAAAAGAGCACTGAGGGGCGACCTAATAACTATGTATAAATATATCAGGGGATACAGAGTTTTCTCCCATCATATATTTATACCCAGGACTGTGACTGTAACAAGGGGGCATCCTCTACGTCCAGAGGAAAGAAGGTTTCTACACCGACATAGAAGGGGGTTCTTTACTGTAAGAGCAGTGAGGCTATGGAACTCTCTGCCTGAGGGCTTAGTGATAGTGAACTTGATAAAAGAGTTTAAGAGGGGCCTGGACACCTTTCTTGAATAGTCACTGATTACTTCAGTAGGGTCGGTGATCCAGGGATTATTCTGATTGCCGTATTAGAGTTGGGAAGGAATTTGTACCTCTAAAATTAGGAAAAATTACTTCATTGGATTTTTTGTTGCCTTCCTGTGGATCAACATTACAGAAAAATAGGCTGGACTGGATGGGCACATGGTCTTTCTCAGTCCCACATGCTGTTCTACAATGTTAGCAGCACTTTAACCCATTCCCGCTGCAGGACGTAAGTTTACGTCCTGGGAGCCTGGTACTTCCCGCAACAGGACGTAAACTTACGTCCTGGAGATAGCGCGGGATCACATATGATTCCGCGCTATCCTGCAGCGGCAGCCGGCTGTCAGTCACAGCCGGCGTCCCGCTGCAACAGCGGGAGGACATCGGAGATGCGCCCCCCGCTGATAACCCCTTCCCTGCCGCGATCTAAGTAGATCGCGGCAGGGAAAGGGTTCACAGAGGGAGCGGACTTCCTCTGTTTCTCTGGCCGGCTCTCGCAATGTTATTGCGAGAGCCCGGCCTGTCGCCATGGTAACAGGACGCCAGACACTGGCGTCCTGTGTTACCAGTGCCTGGGATCGCTGTATAAGCTATAAGGCATGGCAGAGCTACCCTTATGACAGCGATTATCAGGGCAGTGGTCAAAGTCCCCCAAGGTGACACAAACAGTGTAAAAAAAAAACAAAGATTAAAAAAAATGAATAAAAAAAATGTAAAAAAAAAGAGTAAAAAAACACATTTTTTATGCTTTTTCTCAGATTAGCATAAAAAAGGAAAAAAAAAACAAAAAAACCCACAAACTTGATATTGTCGCATCCGTAACGACGCGTAAAATAAGATGCACATGCGTTTGACTATGCACGGAAAAAAACGCAAAAAAAACCCGCTAAAAAACTGAGGCAGAATGCTAATTCTTAGCATTTTGCATCACTAAAATTGCAATAAAAGTGATCAAAAAAGCAGTATGTACCCCAAAATGGTAGCAATAAAGACTATAGCTCGTCTCGCGAAAAATAAGCCCTCATAGAGCTCCGTTCATCAAAAAATAAAAAAGTTACAGGACTTTGAATGCAGCGATTTAGAAAAAAAAAAAGATTTCCAAAAAAAGGGTTTTTATTGCAGAAAAGTGGGAAAAAAAAAAAAAAATGTAAGAATTTTGGTATCGTTGTAACCGTACCGGTCCGCAGAAAAAATGGAATGTCTTATTTATGCTGCATGATTAACGCTGGAAAAAAATAAAAAAAATCTATGGCAGAATTGATGCGTTTTCTCTCCCTGTTATCATAAAAAAATAATACAAGTTTTACAATATAGTCTATGTACCCAAAAATGACGCCGATAGAAACTACAGTTCGCCTCGCAAAAAACAAGCCCTTATACGGCCGCGTCGACGGAAAAATAAAAAAGTTATGGCTTTTGATAAACGGTCAAGAAAATCCACCAAAAATTGTTGCGTCCTTAAGCCCAAAATAGGCCATGTCCTTAAGGGGTTAAATATAAATATATATGTTTGGAATACATTGGTGTCTTTTATCTTGTTCTGTATCTCACAGCCTTTTGGTCTCCATACTATATCAGTATATCTGCAGCTTATATTTCTTTCGTGATGTCACCTGCCTGAAGCTAAAAACATAAAAGCGAGAATCAATGGACAGAAGACGTCCCCCAGCTGAGAGTCAATCAAGTGTTGCTGTTATTTAGGATCTCTTCAAACCCATTTGAATAGGAACATTTACAATGTTTGTTCTTATATTCGCCCCTCTATGTCTTCATTGTGGGCGCAGATTGTCTGTAATGAAGCCCCAGGTTGGCTCTGCAGTCAATAAGGTAATCCTCCTGCTCTTGGTAGATCCCCATTGTCTTTGCAGTGTACCATATATTAAGTGTAAAGTATCTGGAAACCCCCAACAAGATGCTGTTGATGGATCCTGTGAGGTTATTTTGTGGCTCTGAGAGCAGGATGATGTTCTGATGGGCCTAAAACTACATCTGTCTTTAATCAGCTGGTAGTGATGGCAGCCGTCAGGATTTTATCATTTTCTCCATGGCCATGTCATGGGGAGCGAGGGATCTGGAGACCCCGAACGTGTGTGCGCCAATTACAAGGAGAACCATGGAGCCACCATGTAGAGAGATATTATCATTAATCACCATCTCTATACAAGAGACCCGGCCTGTGGTTAATCTATCATCAGGTCATATGGGGGAAAATGGGGACATATTGGGAAATCTGCCAAACAATGACACAACCGCAACATGGATTATTACAGATGCTGATTTATATGTGAAGTTTAATATGGTGGATGGATTCAAAATCTTATAATATAAGATTATATTCACGAAAATAATAATATCTGGCAGTAAGAAAGAAGAATAAACTGTAAGAATGTGAATGTGGCCCCCAAATATCACCCCGCACCAAGTCCTGGACGGCTTCAGCACTCAGACATGACAAGTTCCCACTATAATAATAAAGATTGTCATTAGTCTGAGGAAAATGGTGAGAATATTCCTGTAAATGTCCTTCATCACATCTCAGTAACTGCGGACATACGATTTCAAACTTATCATGGTTGGCTGTGATTGGTCAGTTACTGGTCACATGACTGCTGCCATGGTTACAGCCAGGGCAATTGTGTTGTCACGGCGGTTGGCAGTTGAGAGTGTTGGAGACTGGCGATGGAGAAGGAGGCGATGTCTGCTGGACCAGAGCAGAGCAATTTTATGGAGGGAGAGGAGGAGATTCGGAGGAAGAAAGGAGTGAGAAGACCAAGACATGTCTTGGATTCTTCAGATGAGGCTTCAAGCAAGAGCCAGAGGAGGAAGAGGAGGAGGAAGTCATCGAGCTCAGCGAAGCCCATCGTTCCACCGACTGATTCGGTGAAGAAAGACCTCGTTGGGAAGAAGCAACCCAAGAAGAGGCATCTGGATTCTTCAGTGGGAGAAAAGGACCCACCTGTAAAGATACAGAAAGAAGACCCGGGAGGCTCAGGTACCGCTGGAGATCTGCGGAGCTGTAGGAGCGCATTCACACATGACAGATATTGGTGCAGATCGGTGGCAGATTTCATCTTTTCATCTGAAGGGGTGAAGTCTGCTCAGGATCCGCATCAAAGTCCACGTTAGAATCCACAGCAATGGTTTGTGTTTGGATGCAGAATTTAATGCGGATTTTGGTGCAGATTTTCAGTAAGTCCGCTAAGTGTGAACGCAGCCTGAGGGTCCCACACTGTACCGCCATGTCTGGTAATTGATGGGGGTTGTCTGCCGGAGAGGAGGAGGGAGGAAAGCGATCCAAATGTTCCATTGTATTACCCTGTATTTATGTACATTGTATGATGTTCCTGCGGTTATGGATGAGCTGCTGAAATGGACCGTTTTCTGGTTCGTCGTCTTCTTACAATTCATGTTTTTTGTATTCTGGGGAGAAAATGATGGAAATGTTACATTGTATCAAACTGTATTTCTGTACATTGTATAATGTGAAATGTCAGATATTACTGTGATAAGGGCTCCTGCACACGTGTGACGTATAAACGCTCGCAGGGAGATGGCGTGATTGCGCTGTGTATGGAGCACTATTATATTTTCCCATGAACCTTTCCTCGCTGCTTACTGTACTTTTTGCGCTGCTGAGGTTGTTTATACCCGTTTTAGAACTGGCTGAGCGGCCTAAATAATCACCAGTGTTATCAAATAATACCGCAAAATCGCGCCGTTATGGTGGCTCGGGTGCTCAAATTTGCGTTAAAATAGAGCATGTTGCATATTTTTTTGCTCAACGGAAATACGGGTGCAAAAATGGTAAATTTTGCATTTGCTAAATCGCCCGTGTGCAGGGGCCCTTATAGATGAGCTGCTGGAATGTACCGTTTTCTGGTTCTTCTTACAATTCATGTGTTTTGTATTCTGGGGAGAAAAGATACAAATGTTCCATTGTATGATGTTGTATTTATGTATATTGTGACATGTCAGATGTTACTGCTGTTTAGGCCGGATTCACACGTCCGTATTTGTGCAGCATATTGCGCCCGCAGTGAACAGAACCCATTCATTTTATCGGGACAATCAAATGTAGTTTTTCAGCTTACACCCAAAAATATGCCCTTTTTTCTGCAGATTTGAGCCCATCGATGCACTTGTGTAAATGCGCGGTGAATACTCAGGAGACCGGCATTTTTGCAAAGCGTTAAGGCATAAAATCAATGAGATTGTCTGACTGTATATTTTTGCCTGCAGATGTAACATGTATGTGTGCATTTAAAAAAAAACGCCTTGCCGGCCAAAATCTGTTTACACTGGCAGATTTGGGCCGGCCAGGCTTTCTTTTTTAAAAAAAAAAACATTTGCTGCTGAAATGTACACTTTTCTGGTTACTCATCTTCTCCCATGTTTAGATGACCTGCTCTTCGGATACGTTCACACATCACTGTTTTGCTGCAGATTTTGGCGCAGATCTGCCGCAGCAGTCACCCATGCAATTTGTATTTAAATGAAAGGATATAATCTGCTGCAGATCTGCATGAAAATCTGACAAAATTGGGCCAAAAATTGTGACTGAACCTTTAGGAAGTGAGTAGATTCAGCAATTGTTCCTCAGCGGAGGTGATCACAGCGCTATGGCTGCCCCCCACTGTGTAAGGGCTCCTACACACTAGGGTTTCTTTAACGCTGCGATATCGCTGTGTTTTTTTAACGCGATTGTCAATGGGACTTTCTAATGTTGGAAACACATCGCACAAAAATCATAAAGCGCCAACTTGTGATGGGTTTATAACATTAGAAATCCCATTGACAATTGTGTTAAAAAAGCGCAGCGTTAAAAAAATGGAAATGGGTAGGAGCCCTGACAATACCAAAATGGGGTGTTTTTGAAACAAAAATTGTGGTAGTTTTCCTGTGGGCAGCATGGGGGCTCAGTTGCCTTTCAGTACGGGGGTATCTGGGTTCAAATCTGGGTTCATTCTCCAGTGTGAATATAGATTGTGAGCCCCCAGGGGACAAAGCCCAATGTAATGCTAAACTGTGTACAGCGCTGTGGAATATGTATGTGCTATATATGTCAGTGCAATAAACAATAATGGACCGTGGTGGGTGATCTGCCGTCTATTAATGCCCTTACTATATATATGTTAGTAATGTATGTTATATAAAGAATGCCTCCGACTGCCCGTGTGCCACAGGAGGAGATCTCTGCCAGCCAGAAGCTGCGATAGATTCTCGCTATAATTTACGCCACTTTCTGGTCTTAGATGCGGCCAATCTGAGGGGTCCGCACCGCTGAGCCCCCGGCACGTTGGCTGGTTACATGGTTGGGCTCCTCAATCGACACATTAGACACACGTACGAGGGCCAACACACCAAATATGTCTTAGTTCACCTGCGCAAGTGACTATAAGACAATCAGATGAAACAGATCTAGACCTAAGGGACATATATGAGTATACTGATATCACTCCAGCCTCAGTCACAGAGCAAACACTATAAATACTGACTCATATTCTATTGGATCTGAGGGGGAAAAGAGAAATAATGTTTGTGTTATTACTGAGAAAAGGATGAAAGAAAACCATAAAGAACAAACTGCTACTAAGTGTAATCAGAGCCGTGTATAGGGGTGCAGAATATATATACAATGGGCTGTACTGCCTATAGCGGCCCTCCGGTCCTGGACAAACAGAGGGGGCCCCACTTCTCTGACCACCTGATACACGCTGTGCATTAGTATACATCATTAGTCGTAGACTCTACATGCTGATGGGACCGGCCAGGACTGCTCACAGATCCCTCTTCATCCCTACAGAGGTATATTGTTGGCCAGTCCCCGGTATCTCGGCCGGTGGGCAGTATATACAGCACTTGTACGTTATTGTGCTATGTGGGGCATGGACTGTGTAGCTCCCCTCGCTTGCACACAATTTGATATTTTGCTGCTTTTTGATGGTATTTATTGCCACTTATTGAGTTTTATGTCTCGTTAAGAGTTTGTTTTTAATCAGTGTTGTTTATTAATAAAGCTGATATTTGTGGAGCGTGTAGATGTCATACTGTGTTTATTACATACCTCTACAGTGATGCTACCCTCACACGGGATAGATAATACAGACGCCACTTATACGCCGGACACCTACTACTTACACGCCGGACACCTACTACTTACAGACTGGACACCTACTACTTACACACCGGACATCTACCACTTACACACCGGACATGTATCACTTACACACCGGACATCTACCACTTACACACCGGACACCTACTACTTACACACCAGACACCTACTACTTACACACTGGACATCTACCACTTACACACCGGACATCTACCACTTACACACTGGACAGCTACCACTTACACACCGGACACCTAGCACTTACATACTGGACACCTACCACTTACACACCGGACATGTATCACTTACACACCGGACATCTACCACTTACACACTGGACACCTAGCACTTACATACTGGACACCTACCACTTACACACCGGACATCTAGCACTTACACACCGGACACCTACCACTTACACACCGGACATCTACCACTTACACACCGGACATCTAGCACTTACACACTGGACACCTACCACTTACACACAGGACATCTAGCACTTACATACTGGACACCTACCACTTACACGCTGGACATGTATCACTTACACACCAACCATCTAGCACTTACATACTGGACACCTACCACTTACACACCGAGCACCTACCACTTACACACCGGACACGTATCACTTACATACTGGACACCTACCACTTACACACCGGACACGTATCACTTACATACTGGACACCTACCACTTACACACCGGACATGTATCACTTACATACTGGACACCTACCACTTACACGCTGGACATGTAAGCTATTGAATGACAGCTGAGAGCTGCCCCTGATTTGTCCCTGCGCTGAGCCAATCAGAGGCAGCACTCACTCACCCATTCATGAATTCATGTATTGCCGGCTCCATTGACTTTCAATGGGCGGACAGCGCTCCTTTGATCGGGCCCGTTTCGCCAAAAACGTTGCTAGCAGATTTTTCGGCGAAGCGTCGGCCCCGGTCACGTGATTTGCGGATGCGCATCTGTCCTGCGATCCGTAAATCGCGGCAAAAAACGGTCGTCTGACTGAGGCCTAAAGGGGATGTTTGGGAATACAACCAAATTGAGGCCATCTGTGCTGCCTGTGGTAACACCTCCTAGGACAGGAGAATGTACTGTTACCATGTTTGGTAGTTTAAATCGCCTTAGTTGCCATTCTGCCAGACCTCTCCTCCTAACTCAGGGGTCATTTAAAGCCCCTTGTGTATGCAAAAAAATACACAATACAGTTCACCTGAAACAGTGAATCCTACAGAGCGGTTAGGAAGCATCAGCTGCAGTTCAGCGAGTTCATGAAGGCTGGATTCTTGTGCATCCAACTGAATGGTGGCCACATCAACACATCATAAAAAGCACTTTGTGAAACTTTTCCTCAATTAACTGCTGAGCAATAAAATTGGCAACACTGACCCTCCCATTGTATGTCTTAGTCAAATCTAGCCAATACTGTTATATTCCTAGGTATATTATTATATATATTATATCCAGGGAAGAGTTACCAAGATGGTGAGCGGTCTGCAAATCATGTCCTATGAGGAACGATCAAAGGATCTGGGAATGTTTAGGCTGAGAGGAGACTTAATAGCGGTCTACAAATATCTGAAGGGCTGTCACAGTGCAGAGGGATCAGCCCTATTCTCATCTGCACAAGGAAAGACTAGAAGCAATGGGATGAAACTGAAAGGGGGGAGACACAAATTAGATATTAGACAGTGAGGTTGATCAATGAGTGGAACGGGTTACCACGGGAGGTGGTGAGTTCCCCTTAAATGGAAGTGTTCAAACAAAGGCTGGAAAAACATCTGTCTGGGGTGATTTAGTGAAATCTGCACTGAGAAGGGGGTTGGACCCGATGACCCTGGAGGTCCCTTCCAACTCTACCATTCTATGACCCCTTCTTATTTGAAAAACCTAAGCTAATTCAATATGTTGGATGTCAAAATGGCCTCCTAAAACATCTCCTCCACCAAGAAATGCAGCCACCTCCCCAACTAATACTTTTACACATTGGAAGTAAATTATCTCGTTATTATACCAGTTAAACGTGTGTGTCCAGACTTTTGCCTCAGTAGTATTGTTGTACCAGAGTGCTGTATACTTTATACCAAAAATCCAATGGAACCCAGGAGTAAGCAGGACAATCCTTCCATAGGAGAAGGTTTTCCTGTTGTCTTATGGGGTCTGATGTGTTATTTATTTATTTTTTACACAATATATACAGCATTCGCAGTTACTGATCACATAACTAGGCAAATAAGGCCCAAATTAGTAAAATATGCATCTAAAGCCTACGTCACATGTCCATAATACAGATACAATACATACTGAGCCCCTTATAGGAGTGATAGTTAATACCTACATACTATATAAGACGTTATCTTCTGTATTAAAGTGGTTGTCCTTCTGTTCCCGTGATGTGGTGGCTGATTTTAACGTAGCAACTACAGTTCTCAGAGGAGCCTTGTATCTGACCGTCTGGCTGCAGGCACCTACCTCTATTATAACCTATAGCCTGTATATTGTGCTATTATAATCACTATTAGGAGGACCCAGCAGTGTTCGACCAACTGGCTCAGGAAGCACCACATCTACAACCATCCAAGAACGACTACGATTTCATCATGTGCTCGGCCGGGGAGCCTACGGAGAAGTCGTGCTGGCAGAAGACATCGTTACCTGTCAGCAGTTTGCGGTGAAGGTGATCAGGAAGAGGGCCCTACTAGCAGAAGTGGAGCTGGCGGACGTGATGGTGGAGCACCGCGTGTTGCAGATGACGTCAGGAAGTCCTTTCCTCATCCATGCAGAATTTGCATTTCAGACCAAGGTATAGTTGTTATCACACATCTCCAAGTATGTGCGATATCTCCAAGTATGTTATCGCACATCACTAGTATGTGCACCGTAGATGTGGACTTTGTAGCATAACTTCATATTAACCAACCTTCTTACATGTCTCTTCTACATTACAGACGCACGTTCTACTTGGATTAGAGTTTCTAAGCTGCGGGGACCTGAATCAACTCCTACAGTCAAAGGGACGGCTCGATATCAACAGTTCCAGGTAAAGATTTAGGGTGGTTTTACACGGCACATATTTTGCCTATTAACAAGCAACAACTGACAAGATAGCATGTTGGTTGTTGCTCGTTAAGGTGGTCTAACATGAGCAGATCATTAGTATGGCACATTCCGCTGTTTACATGGGGAGATGTGCTGCTGGTGAGCCAACACTTTTATGCTCACATAAAAGATCTGGTCAGCAGATGACAACAATTTGCTCACAATTGTCTGATCGCGAGCCTCCTCCTACATGGCTGATGATTAGTGATCCATCCAATAATCATACTTTAGCTACAGTTTAGGAAACATTATTTTGTCGCTCCTCAGGATCTCACACCGACTACTTATTCTCTTTCTTACAGATTCTACGCTGCGGAGATGGTGTGCGGCATCCAACACCTCCACGCCAAGGGGATCATCCACAGAGACCTGAAGCCCGAAAACATCTTGGTGGCTGAGACAGGGCACCTGAAGATCACCGATTTCGGTCTCGCCCTGGACAACATGCTTGGAGGTCGAACAGCTACTGACTATGCTGGGACCGAAGACTATATTGCTCCTGAGGTGAGAGGAATAGAATCTTCTTACCAGTTGTTGACATAAGTGTATTTATGTTCTTGGGTTGTGGATCATGGAGACAGTAGTCCGAGATCGAATAGATGACTGCGGTCTCTACACAATGCTAGTCTAGAGCAGTGCACATATCCCATGTAATGCCTTTCTTTTAGGGCAGACGACTTATGTTATTAATGATGTAGAACTTATTTCCCAACTAACTAACTGTTGTCTGTTTATGGCAGATGGACGCCGGAGAGGAGTACAACGCCGCCGTAGACTGGTTTTCATTCGGAGTCATCATGAATCAAATGATCACCGGCGAGCGTAAGTATCATCACAAACTCTTTAATGAGTCCACCTCGGGAGCGAAGAACATCATAATGCAGGTAAGCATGTTACTAATGTTGTATGCTTTTATTGTCTTTACTAGTCAGATTCTTGTAATTGTAGTTAGTATTAAAAACTACATTTCTGATTTCAGCTCCTCAAGAAAAATCCAGCCAAGCGTCTAGGAGTCAATGGGAACATCCGTGGTCATCGGTTCTTCCAGCATGTAGAATGGGACTCTGTGGAAACCCTGAGGATGGCCCCACCGCACATCCCTGCCCCCACTAAGTCGGAATTCCATCAGCAATTCGACTTGGACACCGTGGAAGCAGAAGAGGCCAAGCAATCCGAGCTGTCACCGGAAGACCAGGCCAAGTTCAGAGGGTTTTCATTCTCCAACATGAAAACCCTCTTAGACACCGGCTCTACAACCACCTGAGCGAGCGGCCCTCCTGAGCCCCTGCAACGACATCATGAGGAAGGACGGCGAGGGACCCCCGAGGAGAGAGCCAGCAGTACCACCCAGCTGGCGGTAAGTACAGGCGCCACAACATCAGCGCCCCATATACTCATAGACATGTGCTGTATCTAAAAAACTTTTTTTCTTACCAGTAAATGGATTTCCCTGAACCAATGACAGCAGCAGCTGATGGTGCTGCCACGGGTGCCGGGAAACACATTGGTGCGCGATGGCCGGCTATTAAGGGGTGGAAGGAGGCCGGATTTTTTTTTTTTTTATCTTATGACATCTAAGCACATGTCTATGACTAGTTCACATTTACTGGTAATTGCATTTCCTCACGCCCATCACAGTATTGTAATGAGCGATGGGGAAATGAGGTGAGTGTTGGCCGGCTATTAAGGGGTGGAGGAGGCCGGATTTTTTTTTTTTTTACCCCTTGGTGACATCAACCATACATTTACAGGGGATGTGTGTGGGGTCTGTATGGAATGGACTTGGCTCCCAAGCTCACTCCATAAACTGAAGTGGCGCCACCTGTCTTTGACAATTCACACCTAGAAGCAACAGCTATGATCAGAAATAACTTTAATTATGGCTGTTGAGTATTTTAATGCCGCTGTCAATTCTTACAGTGGCATTTGAATAACCTAATCAGCATTTAAATGTTCCAAATGGCCTTCCCTGGGTTGTATAAGTGAATTAATGATCCCAAGTTCAAGCACCATTAGAGGCCTAAAAAAATAAGTGTAAAAAAACTTTGAAAAAAGTAAAAAAAAAAACAACCCTTGTCCTATATTTCTAAAAAAAAAGAAAAGTAATTTGCATTGCAGCCTGCGTAAAAGTCCGTTTAAAATATTGAATTATTTATCCCAGATGATGAACACCATTATGAAAAAAATACATAACACCAGATTTGTATTTTTTCATTACCCTGGCTCCAAGAAAAAATATGAAATATAAAGCGATCAAAAAGTTACACAACCACTAGTCATCCTGCAGAAATTGAGTCCACACATCCGCTGCATCAACAGTCAAATGAGAAAGTGATGGCGGCTTAAAATAGCAACAGAAACTATTTTTTTTTATATATTTCAATTTTTAAAATTAGTATAACAAAAAAAAATGTAGTTTGGAAATTGTGGTAAATGTGCTGACACACACAGAATAAAAAAGCTTTCATGTAAATTGTGCCACAGTGTGCACACCAAAAACAACAGGTCCAAAAATAAGCATAATTGCATTTTTTTTCATTTCAGCCCACTTAGAAATCTGTAGAAGTTTTTCAGCATATTTTATGGTATATTAAATTGTACCAGTGAAAAACACAACTCACCCCACAAAAAAGCACTCAGACAGCTAATCCCACGAAAAAATATCTTACTATTTAGACCCCAAACATTAGACCACAATTTAACAATTATATCAGAACAATGTGGTGCGCTTCTGATAAAATCTAGTGCCCCCTGCAGCTTTTCCCTTATGCCTCCTTGAATGTTGTACATTCCCATAGTGAGAACTTAAAGGGATTAGCCCAGCAGGCCTAAAGAGAGGTTAGAGTAGTGTAGGTCCCATCTACAAGAGGTCGCCTTGACGTGGCAGATGGGCTCACATGTTTTGATCAAAATGTGTGCTAAGAACCTCACATCTTCATATGTCAGTAAATATAACAAGAATGCCATTTAAATTCAGATATTAAGTGCTTGCAGTAGTGTAGCAGCCACTTGTATTTGCTTGTATCGTTGCAGTCATGATGTATGGTGCGCTAACACATATGGCCTATAAAAGGCTCTCGGAGGCCTCTTCTTCCAGCTTGTTGGCCACTAGACGCCTCTATGACGCAATCAAAGAGACTTATCTCTGTTAAAAGCGTATGAGAAGGAATGCATTATTGGGATGCGAAATGGTCTTTTAGAGAAATTGCCCGCCACCTGGACCATTCTGACCAGACTGTTAGGAGATCTAGAGGTTCAGGTACAGCAAATGTGGATCAATATGCGGTAGACTACCATACAAAACCTGTATTCCTCCATGCCCGCCCGTATCTCATCTTGTAATCAGGCTAGAGAAGCCCAACAGGGACTAGAGCCTCCCCTCAAGGGGTCAGTTTTCTGCAATAAAAGCTCCTTTTGCTCTGATATTGTAATCCTTTATATCAACGTTACAATCACATAGAGAAAGTTTCATTTGATTCTGACAACTCCTTCTGGGAGGGGATCTTTTTTTACAATGTCCCTTAGAAAGATTCTTCCATCGCTGCAGCAGTGCTCCCCAGGACTAAAGGACCTTCCCTGAATTGAATTGGTCAATCAACAAGGGAAGGGATAGCGGGCATCAGCTGCATGTTCAAGGTAATGTTCAAGTCACACATCTGACTCCCGCTATCCCCTACTTTTCTGCTGAGCATGGCTGAAGGCCCTTTATCTGGTAAAATTCATAGCTAGCGGTTAGCGTGACATGACTGTGCCGCGGACTGTGGCATGACTATATTAAGAGGCGAGCGACTAGTCTCTTGACATCACAGCCATGTCACAGGCTGCCAGAAATCCTCTGCTGGGCCACTTGTGGCCAACGTGCCATATGTTGTGCAGGCCTGGTTTAGACACTGACTGCCCAATCTAACTCCAATAGGGCCTATCCACAGGTGATGCAAGTCTGATTGGTGGGGGTCTCATCACTGAAGACCCCTTGTGGTCTCCAGAATAAGAGTCTGAAAGGTCTGCCTGTTTAAGCCCTCTTCTGTCACTCTGGGCTCACTGCCTGCCTTCACCCCTCGGCAGAGTGAGGAGTAGATTGAATAGAGCAGTGTCGCTGCATGTGTGGAGCTGCTCCATTGTTCTTTAATGCAGACCCCTGAGTGCTTGTACTAGCTATTTTCATCATCGCCATTGAAATAAATGCAGCTGCACTGTGCATGTGCAACCACTGCCAAGATGCCATCTCCACGTCCACGACACAGGACCCCAAATCTCGGGAATGATAGACCCTCACTGATTAGACCTTCATCACCCATCCTGTGGATAGCCAATATAAGCCCACCCTGGTATATCCTCAGTAATAAAAGAGATGCAAACTCATTTTAGAAGAATTGGATCCAAAAAATTGTCAATTAGGATAATAAATCTAATACTTTGCCCATGACACCACTTGCCCCTCCTCCCCATATGTGCTTCTCTTCCATCTCTTGTCCCTCACTTGGCTCATCTCCTGCTGTGCCACCATTTGTCTCCCCATGTTTCAACTTGGCCCTCCTCCCCATGTCTCCTTTACCCGCGGTACTACTTGTCCCCCGTGCCCCATCTTGCCCTGTGAAACCACCTGTCCCCACCCATACAATCTCATGTGCCACCACTTGCCCCACCTCCTGTGTCCAATGTCCCTCTTTCTCCCTGTGCCACTTGCCACCCCTAGGTCCTTTCCCCCCTGTTCAACCACTTGTTCCCCAGCCCATGCCCCTCAAATCAGTCTGTCAGATAAACTTTTGTGACCCGGTCTCCCCGAAGTCTCGGTTCATTGTGGCCAAACTAATGGGCACTTTCCTCCTATTAAGAGGTTAAACAGATGGCCGTGCTTGTGGAGCTTTTTGCGGACGTGAAAAATGATGAAGCAAAATCATTGATTTCCATGGTTTCATTTTGACTAGCGTAATTCTCGTGAGATATTACTACACGAGAGAAAAGATACAACTTGTCCTATCTTTCAGGTTTTTTTTTTCTTGCAGACCCAGTGTTTTTGCGAATGCGCCCGTCTGTTTAAGCCCTGGAAGAAGCTTTCCCCAGATGGCAGCGGACAGATGGAACAGTTCACCAGGAGTCGGAGGGCTGCAAGCTGGGGGGGCTGAAATAATCCGAAGTGTAAGGCTATGTGCAGACATCAAAGAGGAAATCTGCACCAAAACCTGCATGTGGATTTTAGTGTTTGTGCCCAACACATAATTCAGCTCTGGCATCGCAATGAATGAAATCTGGGGGAAATCCATCACGTTTTCACATTTGATTTGAAAATCGGCTGCATGTCTGTTTTCTGCTGCAGATTTTCCCCACTGTGATTCATTTACATTGCACTGTGCATTGTTGCAGAACTTTGGTACCAAACTACTGCAACAGTTCTGCAGTGTGTGAACTCAACCTAAAAAGCAGCAGTCAGTAAGTCCGGGACATGGAGATGCTGTTGGTGTTTCCCCCGAAAATAAGATCTACATTGAAAATAAGCCCTACCCTGATTTTGCAGGATTTTTGGGGAGGGTCTAAATATAAGCCCTACTCCCAAAATAAGCCTTAGCTGCATTACATTAAAAAAGGAATACCTACCTAGCAGGCTCGGTCCGGGTCAACCATCTGCTGTCTGGAGCTCCGCCGTGCGTTCTGCAGTCCTCGTTCGCCCACTGAAGATCACCTTTTGGTTACTGGATTCATGAAAAAAACATCTCATCTCCAGAAAGCAATGGTTGTGATTGGCAGAGGAGTGCAAGAAGAACCAATCGCAGCCATCGCATTGTGGAGGCAGGATTTATTAATTGGCCAATAAATGTCATGGCTCAGCTTATTGAAGCTCCAAAGAGCAGTGGGAGGGACCTGCACCAAATCTCCTAGGTACTTTAATAAGACATCCCCTGAAAATAAAACCTAGAACCTCTTTGGGGGCAAAAATTAATATGACAGGGTCTTATTTTCGTAGAAACAAGATATTATGTTGCTAATAACCATGTCAGACGGTCGCACAGCTAGTCCATAGTTGCTCTGGTCTGTGTGGTTGGAGAGTGCCGTAAGCTAGTGAGTAGAAGATGAGGACCTGCAGGTAGAGAGCAAGGGATGAACTAAAACATCTAGCGATCAATAGGGGGTAAGTAATAGTTCCTGGTCTCTGGATAAATATGACGACTTCCCAATATCACACAATACAAGGCATCTTTTACACGGAGCAACTATTACTCAGCTCATCACTCCGAAAAAGTCTCTGAAGTCTATGAACAGCAGTCGTTTATTTGCCTTTACATAGAGTGATGATTGTTCATTAGTCGTTCGCCAAAATATTGTTTGTAGGGGGATCTCCTTTCAAATTTGTTCATAATTCGTTCCAGTGCGGCTTTACACCAGATGACTTTTGATCAATCAGCGACTATTTTTTAGTTGAGCGGAAGCAAAATGACGAGTGAGCAAATTATTCTGCATCATCTTTCTGCCATGTTTAAGCAGGACGACTATCCAGTCGCTGTGACCCATACTGATCACAAGAATGGAGGGCCAAGATACCTGTAGGAGAGCTGCTGCCCCTTATAGTGTAGACACATTTCTGCTCTCCTCTATTGGCAGTGTTGGGTATTGCAGCTCAGCCCTATCGCCATCATTGGCTCCTTCATTCTTATGACTGGTGGTGATCTCCGCGGTCGGACCGGCACTGATCTCACATTGTGCTATTTTAGGGATACTTCAGTGATAGATGCCGATAAGAACATGGAGGAGATGATTCAGCATTATGAAGAGAATCGCGGGAAGATCCTTGCAGCTTGACAGAAGAACGGCGCCGTTACATTGTGCCTCATAATGCAAGAGGACATTTTAAAAAAGTAAAACGAAGAAGCGCGCCAATCCAAGAGCAGCCGCCATCTTTATGCAAGAGGAACTAAGTGGCTTCACTATATGGGAACAGATATGATATAAATCCAACTGCACCATTATGGGGGACCGAGAGCCGACTCACAAGGTGCTATCGGTGGACCAATGTTCCATCGCTTCCCATCAGTATCTGATGAGTCTAATAGAGGATATCATGTAAATAGTCATATTTATTCATCTCCGTTCACCTGTTATATTTCTTCCCTTTAGAGGGCCCATTTCCTTCTGTTCCTTACACTGATGTTACTGCTGTCGTTTCTTCATGTTGGTTTACTGAATGTGGTAAATAAACTGGAAGTATTGTAAAGTACATGAGAGTTTTGTTCCCGCTGCATTCTCATGATGATTGGCTCACAGCAGGTTTGATCGTGATTTTTAAAAGGTGAGAAGAGTAAAGCCCGACTAAGGGCGGACACCCACTAGCGGCTTTTTGTCTCTTGCGCTGCGAGAGTGAGAGAAAACACTTGCTAGCAGCGCAAGAAAAACGCTGGGATATCGCCAGTGTTTTCCATGGGGCCAACGACAGCAGCACTAGCCCCATTGAAAACATAGGGAGAAGACCGCCGACTTTTGCCACAGCTGTCACAGCTGTGGCAGAAGTCCAGCATGCTATCCCATTGCTTTCAATGGGGTTGGCGCTGCTGCCAGCACCATCGAAAGCAGTGGTTTGTGGCAACCCCCGCAGCATGATTTTCGGGGAACCGCTTGAAATATAAGCCCTTCCCTGAAAATCATCATTAGCTGGTTAAAAAAATAAAATGTATTCACCTCTCTGCCGCTCAGACGTGTCCTCCGGCTGGCTCCCCTGCACTGCTGTCCAGCACCTATGGCAGGTGGGGATTTAAAAATGCCCGCCTCCTGAAAGGGCTGTGCTGATTGGCTGAGCGCTCAGCCAATTACAGCCAGCGCTTAGCTATTCATGAATGCAGGAGTACAGATGATTCCAAGATGGCGGTGAGAGATACAGTGAGTGGGCTTGATGAGTATGAGGGGGATGCAGTGGTGGGTTTCACAATTTGGCTGAGATGCCAGTGCTGTGTATTGTGTAAAATGGAGCCATAGGAGTCAGAAACTGCTGCAGACCAGAAGGCAAGGATACAAACAACCAACCCAACGAAGGGAGGACCCCCCAGCATCATGGAACAGGCTCAAATTTGTAAAAAAAAAAAAAAAAAAGGATGTGAAGGTATTCAAAGCCATACATGTAATATGAGAAAGGCAAGATTAATACTTTATTTTAGCATCAGGAAAACCCCTTTAATTACAGTCTGAGGAACTGCAGAACAGGAGTATTAATGTGGGTCACCTATAAACTGTAACTATGGATGGTGGCAGATAGTTCAGTCAAAACTTCACACTTTTAAATGGCTTTTTTCCAATATTAGCGCCCCTCTTGTCCACTGCTAGTGGCTGGTATTGCATGTCATCCCATTCTTTTGAATAAGAAAGACCTCCAATACACACAGGCAGTGTTCAAGAGAGGGGCTGTTTGTAAGACGACTTGAGGTCATAGTGCATCTATAGTCCCCCATAGCTCTGTATACAATTTACAAAGACCCCGGAGCCATCCATATATATCCCACTTCTGTGCTCCATGCAGTCTTGCAGACATACAGAGAATCTTCAGCTGTGTACCCTCCTCCTCCTCATCTTATTTACTTCAACACTAAGGTGATTTGTGGAGGACTCAGGATGTTGCTGAATAAACCTAAATTATATCCTGTAGGGTTTGTAGTTTTCTTCTAGAGGGACTTTTCCCATCTGATACTTGGTTTTCCCATTTGCCAAGCGGCATCAGAGTTGCTCATCTCCCTGTTTGCCCGGAGCCCACTGGGTATGATCACACAGGACCTGGAGAGATTAAGAGGCTCTTTCATTAGTGCACAAAAAGCTACATAAACTTGGACTTCTCTACCAGCTTTTGGTCAGTAGCCTCGTCTCCACACTAGAACTATATGGGAGCGAACCAAAGAGTAGAGATGAGCGAGCACCAAAATGCTCGGGTGCTCGTTACTCGGGACGAAATTATCGCGATGCTCGAGGGTTCGTTGCGAGTAACGAACCCCATTGAAGTCAATGGGCGACCCGAGCATTTTTGTATTTCGCCGATGCTCGCTAAGGTTTTCATGTGTGAAAATCTGGGCAATTCAAGAAAGTGATGGGAACGACACAGCAACGGATAGGGCAGGCGAGGGGCTACATGTTGGGCTGCATCTCAAGTTCCCAGGTCCCACTATTAAGCCACAATACCGGCAAGAGTGCCCCCCCCCCTCTCCCAACAACTTTTACTTCTGAAAAGCCCTCATTAGCAATGCATACCTTAGCTAAGCACCACACTACCTCCAACAAAGCACAATCACTGCCTGCATGACACTCCGCTGCCACTTCTCCTGGGTTACATGCTGCCCAACCCCGACCCCCCCCCCCCGCACGACCCAGTGTCCACAGCGCACACCAAATTGTCCCTGTGCAGCCTTCAGCTGCCCTCATGCCACGCCACACTCATGTCTATTTATAAGTGCGTCTGCCATGAGGAGGAACCGCAGGCACACACTGCAGAGGGTTGGCACGGCTAGGCAGCGACCCTCTTTAAAAGGGGCGGGGCGATAGCCCACAATGCTGTACAGAAGCAATGAGAAATAAAATCCTGTGCCACCGCCATCAGGAGCTGCACACGTGGGCATAGCAATGGGGAACCTATGTGCCACACACTATTCATTCTGTCAAGGTGTCTGCATGCCCCAGTCAGACCGGGCTTTTTAATTCATAGACACAGGCAGGTACAACTCCCTATTGTGAAGTCCCTGTGGACCGACAGCATGGGTGGCTCCCTGGAACCCACCGGCGGTACATAAAAATATCCCATTGCAGTGCCCATCACAGCTGAGGTAGTAATGTCATGTTTAATGCAGGTGGGCTTCGGCCCACACTGCATGCCCCAGTCTGACTGGGGTTCTTTACAAGTGGAAACAGATGCATTTATAATTCCCTGTGGACCCACAGCATGGGTGGGTGCCAGGAAGCCACCGGCGGTACATAAAAATATCCCATTGCATTGCCCAACACAGCTGAGGTAGTAATGTCGTGCTTAATGCAGGTGGGCTTCGGCCCACACTGCATGCCCCAGTCAGACTGGGGTTCTTTACAAGTGGACACATGTAGGTTAAACTCCGTGTGCACCTACAGCATGGGTGGCTTCCTGGAACCCACCGGCGATACACAAAAATATCCCATTGCATTGCCCAACACAGCGGATGTAACGTCAGCTGTAATGCAGGTGGGCTAAAAATTCATTTGATTACACTGTAGGCGAGGGCCCACAAAAATTGCTGTATCAACAGTACTAATGTACATCCAAAAAATTGGCCATGGCCAACCAAGAGGGCAGGTGAAACCCATTAATCGCTTTGGTTAATGTGGCTTAACCCCTTGAGTGGCGGGTTTCCTACCACCCTGTCGTGCCCACCAGGGCAGGTTTTTTAAAATGGTCTAATCATTGAATTTCAACTAGTTTTGCCGTTGCATCTCAAGAACCATAACTTTTTCATTTTTCCATTGACATGGCCATATGAGGGCTTGTTTTTTGCAGGACAAGTTGTGATTTTTTAAACAGGGGGGAGGAAAAAAAGAAATGGGGAAAAAAGAAAAAAAGGGGCCATGTCATTAAGGGGTTAAATAATGTATTAACTTCCTTCTCTGGGTCATTACGATGCATGGATACCACATGTATGATTGTATTTTTGCTTTTTTACAAAGTAAAGGGAGACAAGTGTTTTTTTATTTTTTTAATAATTTTTTTACTTTTTTTTTTTTATTATTTTTTTTAATTTTTTTTTTTTTTTTGTCCCTTTAGGGGACTTCCACAGGGACCCATCAGGACCCCTGATCACATTCCGAGGGTCAGCCCTTTACATGCTGCAGTGACAACCCTTTACATGCTGCAGTCACATAGACTGCAGCATGTAAAGGGTTAACACAGCAGAGATCGGAGGTTTTCTCTGATCTCTGCTGTAAGAACTAGTACCTAGCTGTCCTCTGACAGCTAACAACCAGCTCTCCCTGCCACAGAGACCATCGGCTTGCTTCTGACAAGCCGATGGTCTCTATGGCAACCTGTAAACAAAGCAGGAGATTGCCGACATGTTGGCAATATCGTCTGCTGGTTTTTCAAAGCCCTTGCACTGCTCTCTGTGGATCTGTGCAGGCAGAGCACACTGTCACAGCTTGTGGCACTGTGCTCTGCAGCTCCCATAGTGATACATAGCCCGGAAATCTTCCGGGCTATGTTGCTATGAGCAGTGGAGCTCGTCCCCGGAAATTTTCCGGGCGTGCCACTCAAGGGGTTAAGTGGTAACTAGGCCTGGAGGCAGCCCAGTTTAATGAAAAATTGGTTCAAGTTAAAGTTTCAACGCTTTTAAGAGCATTGAAACATATAAAAATTGTTTAGAAAAATTATATGACTGAGCCTTGTGGCCCTAAGAAAAATTGCCCGTTCAGCGTGATTACGTGAGGTTTCAGGAGGAGGAGCAGGAGGAGGAGGAGGAATATTAGACACAGATTGATGAAGCAGAAATGTCCCCGTTTTGGATGGTGATAGAGAACGTAGCTTCCATCCGCGGGTGCAGCCTACGTATTGCTTACGTATCGCTGCTGTCCGCTGGTGGAGAAGAGAAGTCTGGGGAAATCCAGGCTTTGTTCATCTTGATGAGTGTAAGCCTGTCGGCACTGTCGGTTGACAGGTGGGTACACCGTGATGATTCCCCCAGCCACACTAAACACACTCTCTGACAAGACGCTAGCCGCAGGACAAGCAAGCACCTCCAGGGCATACAGCGCGAGTTCAGGCCACGTGTCCAGCTTCGACACCCAGTAGTTGTAGGGGGCAGAGGCGTCACGGAGGACGGTCGTGCGATCGGCTACGTACTCCCTCACCATCCTTTTACAGTGCTCCCGCCGACTCAGCCTTGACTGGGGAGCGGTGACACAGTCTTGCTGGGGAGCCATAAAGCTGGCAAAGGCCTTGGAGAATGTTCCCCTGCCTGCGCTGTACATGCTGCCTGATCTCTGCGCCTCCCCTGCTACCTGGCCCTCGGAACTGCGCCTTCTGCCACTAGCGTTGTCGGATGGGAAGTTTACCATCAGTTTGTCCACCAGCGCCCTGTGGTATAGCATCATTCTCGAACCCCTTTCCTCTTCGGGAATGAGAGTGCAAAGGCTCTCCTTATACCGTGGATCGAGCAGTGTGTACACCCAGTAATCCGTAGTGGCCAGAATGCGTGTAACGCGAGGGTCACGAGAAAGGCATCCTAACATGAAGTCAGCCATGTGTGCCAGGGTACCTGTACGCAACACATGGCTGTTTTCACTAGGAAGATCACTTTCAGGATCCTCCTCCTCCTCTTCCTCCTCCTCAGGCCATACACGCTGAAAGGATGACAGGCAAGCAGCATGGGTACCGTCAGCAGTGGGCCAAGCTGTCTCTTCCCCCTCCTCCTCATCCTCCTCATGCTCCTCCTCCTCCTCCTCAACACGCTGAGATATAGACAGGAGGGTGCTCTGACTATCCAGCGACATACTGTCTTCCCCCGGCTCTGTTTCCGAGCGCAAAGCGTCTGCCTTTATGCTTTGCAGGGAACTTCTCAAGATGCATAGCAGAGGAATGGTGACGCTAATGATTGCAGCATCGCCGCTCACCACCTGGGTAGACTCCTCAAATTTTCCAAGGACCTGGCAGATGGCTGCCAACCAGGGCCACTCTTCTGTAAATAATTGAGGAGGCTGACTCCCACTGCGCCGCGCAAGTTGGAGTTGGTATTCCACTATAGCTCTACGCTGCTCATAGAGTCTGGCCAACATGTGGAGCGTAGAGTTCCACTGTGTGGGCACGTCGCACAGCAGTCGGTGCACTGGCAGATTAAACCTATGTTGCAGTGTCCGCAGGGTGGCAGCGTGCGTGTGGGATTTGCGGAAATGTGCGCAGAGCCGGCGCGCCTTTACGAGCAGGTATGACAAGTGGGGGTAGCTTTTCAGAAAGCACTGAACCACCAAATTAAAGACATGGGCCAGGCATGGCACGTGCGTGAGGCTGCCGAGCTGCAGAGCCGCCACCAGGTTACGGCCGTTGTCACACACGACCATGCCCGGTTGGAGGCTCAGCGGCGAAAGCCAGTGGTCGGTCTGCTCTGTCAGACCCTGCAGCAGTTCGTGGGCCGTGTGCCTCCTATCTCCTAAGCTGAGTAGTTTCAGCACGGCCTGCTGACGCTTGCCCACCGCTGTGCTGCCACGCCGCGTGACACCGACTGCTGGCGACGTGCTGCTGACACATCTTGATTGCGAGACAGAGGTTGCGTTGGAGGAGGAGGAGGAAGGTGCTTTAGTGGAGGAAGCATACACCGCCGCAGATACCACCACCGAGTTGTGGCCCGCAATTCTGGGGGTGGGTAGGACATGAGTGGTCCCAGGCTCTGACTCTGTCCCAGCCTCCACTAAATTCACCCAATGTGCCGTCAGGGAGATATAGTGGCCCTGCCCGCCTGTGCTTGTCCACGTGTCCGTTGTTAAGTGGACCTTGGCAGTAACCGCGTTGGTGAGGGCGCGTACAATGTTGCGGGAGACGTGGTCGTGCAGGGCTGGGACGGCACATCGGGAAAAGTAGTGGCGACTGAGAACCGAGTAGCGTGGGGCAGCCGCCGCCATCATGCTTTTGAAAGCCTCCGTTTCCACAAGCCTATACGGCAGCATCTCTAGGCTGATCAATTTTGCAATGTGCACGTTTAACGCTTGAGCGTGCGGGCGCGTGGCGTCGTACTTGCGCTTGCGCTCAAACTGTGGCACTAGCGACGTCTGGACGCTGCGCTGAGAGACATTGCTGGATGGGGCCGAGGACAGCGGAGATGAGGGTGTGGGTGCAGGCCAGAAGACGGTAAAAGTATATATTAGGACCTGCCTTATGGAAGCACTTATATCACAAACCAGGATGTTACTCTACTGGTACTGTAAGCCAGGGGTGCACAACATACCGCCCGGAGGCCACATGTGGCCCACAGTGCCATTCTGTGCCTCCCAAGCCATCTGCACCCTGAAATATCTATGTGTGGCTGCTCACATGTAGTTTCCATGTCAGGGTGCAGAGTGGGGGCACATAGCAGGGCAACAAGAATGGGCAAGTACTAAGGGTGCGGTGTGTAGCCATGTCTGGGCCCCTTATGTATTTGAAAAAGTACTAAGGGTGCACTGTGTATCCATGGGTGGGTGCCCTATATATTAGGACAAGTATTAAGGGCGCACTGTGTAGCCATGTCTGGTCCCCTATATATTAGGACAAGTACTAAGGGTGTACTGTGTAGCCATGTCTGCGTCCCCTATATATTAGGACAAGTACTAAGGGTGCACTGTGTAGCCATGTCTGAGTCCCTATATATTAGGATAAGTACTAAGGGTGCACTGTGTAGCCATGTCTGGGTCCCCTATATATTAGGACAAGTACTAAGGGTGCACTGTGTAGCCATGTCTGGTCCCCTATATATTAGGACAAGTACTAAGGGTGTACTGTGTAGTCATGTCTGGGTCCCCTGTGTATTAGGACAAGCATTAGGGTGCACTGTGTAGTCATGTCTGGGTCCCCTATATATTAGGACAAGTACTAAGGGTGCACTGTGTAGCCATGTCTGGGTCCCCTATATATTAGGACAAGTACTAAGGGTGCACTGTGTAGCCATGTCTGCACCCCTTATGTATTAGAACAAGTACTAAGGCTGCACTGTGTAGCCACGTCTGGGTCCCTATGTATTAGGACAAGTACTAAGGGTGCACTGTGTAGCCATGTCTGGGTCTCCTATATATTAGGACAAATACAAAGGGTGCACTGTGTAGCTATGTCTGGGTCCCCTATATATTAGGACAAGTACTAAGGGTGCACTGTGTAGCCATGTCTTTGTTCCCCTGCATATTAGAACAAGTACTAAGGCTGTATTGTGTAGCCATGTCTGCGCCCCTTATGTATTAGAACAAGTACTAAGGGTGCACTGTGTAGCCATGTCTGGGTCCTCTGTATATTAGGACAAGTACTAAGGGTGCACTGTGTAGCCATGTCTGAGTCCTCTATATATTAGGACAAGTACTTAGGGTGCACTGTGTAGCCATATCAGGTCTCCTATATATTAGGACAAGTACTAAGAATGCACTGTGTAGCCATGTCTGGGTCCCCTGCATATTAGGACAAGTACTAAGGGTACACTGTGTGGCCATGTCTTGGTCCCCTGCATATTAAGACAAGTACTAAGGCTGTATTGTGTAGCCATGTCTGCGCCCCTTATGTATTAGAACAAGTACTAAGGGTGCACTATGTAGCCACGTCTGGGTCCCTATGTATTAGGACAAGTACTTAGGGTGCACTGTGTAGCCATGTCTGAGTCCCCTACATATATTACGACAAGTCCTAAGGGTGCACTGTGTAGCCATGTATGGTCCCTTATATATTAGGACAAGTACTAAGGGTGCACTGTGTAGCTATATTGGGTCTCCTATATATTAGGACAAGTACTAAGGGTGCACTGTGTAGCCATGTCTTGGTCCCCTGCATATTAGGACAAGTACTAAGGGTGCACTGTTTAGCCATATCTGGTCTCCTATATATTAGGACAAGTACTAAGGGTGCACTGTGTACCCATATCTGGTCTCCTATATATTAGGACAAGAACTAAGGGTGCACTGTGTAGTCATGTCTGGGTCCCTATATATTAGGACAAGTACTAAGGGTGCACTGTGTAGTCATGTCAGGGTCCCTATATATTAGAACAAGTACTAACTGTGCCCTGTCTGAGTCCCCTACATATATGACGACAAGTCCTAAGGGTGCACTGTGTAGCCATGTCTGGTCCCTTATATATTAGGACAAGTACTAAGGGTGCACTGTGTAGCTATATTGGGTCTCCTATATATTAGGACAAGTACTAAGGGTCCACTGTGTAGCCATGTCTTGGTCCCCTGCATATTAGGACAAGTACTAAGGGTGCACTGTTTAGCCATATCTGGTCTCCTATATATTAGGACAAGTACTAAGGGTGCACTGTTAAGCCATGTCTGAGTCCCCTACATATATTACGACAAGTCCTAAGGGTGCACTGTGTAGCCATGTCTGGTCCCTTATATATTAGGACAAGTACTAAGGGTGCACTGTGTAGCTATATTGGGTCTCCTATATATTAGGACAAGTACTAAGGGTGCACTGTGTAGCCATGTCTTGGTCCCCTGCATATTAGGACAAGTACTAAGGGTGCACTGTTTAGCCATATCTGGTCTCCTATATATTAGGACAAGTACTAAGGGTGCACTGTGTACCCATATCTGGTCTCCTATATATTAGGACAAGAACTAAGGGTGCACTGTGTAGTCATGTCTGGTCTCCTATATATTAGGACAAGTACTAAGGGTGCACTGTGTAGCCATATCTGGTCCCCTATATATTAGGACAAGTACTAAGGGTGCACTGTGTAGCCATATCTGGTCCCCTATATATTAGGACAAGTACTAAGGGTGCACTGTGTAGCCATATCTGGTCTCCTATATATTAGGACAAGTACTAAGGGTGCATTATGTAGCCATGTCTGGTCTCCTATATATTAGGACAAGTACTAAGGGTGCACTGTGTAGCCATATCTGGTCCCCTATATATTAGGACAAGTACTAAGGGTGCACTGTGTACCCCTATCTGGTCTCCTATATATTAGGACAAGTATTAAGGGTGCACTGTGTAGCCATATCTGGGTCCCCTGCATATAAGGACAAGTACTAAGGGTGCACTGTGTAGCCATATCTTTGTTCCCCTGCATATTAGGACAAGTACTAAGGGTGCACTGTGTAGTCATGTCTTGGTCCCCTGCATATTAAGAGAATTACTAAGGGTGCACTGTGTAGTCATGTCTGGCCCCCTATATATTAGGACAAGTACTAAGTGTGCACTGTGTAGTCATGTCTGGGTCCCCTATATATTGGGACAAGTACTAAGGGTGCACTGTGTAGTCATGTCTCGGTCCCCTATATATTAGGACAAGTACTAAGGGTGCACTGTGTAGTCATGTCTGGGTCCCTATATATTAGGACAAGTACTAAGGGTGCACTGTGTAGCCATGTCTGGGTCCCCTATATATTAGGACAAGTACTAAGGGTGCACTCTGTAGTCATGTCTGGGTCCCTATATATTAGGACAAGTACTAAGGGTGCACTGTGTAGTCATGTCTGGTCTCCTATATATTAGGACAAGTACTAAGGGTGCACTGTGTACCCATATCTGGTCTCCTATATATTAGGACAAGTACTAAGGGTGCACTGTGTACCCATATCTGGTCTCCTATATATTAGGACAAGTACTAAGGGTGCACTGTGTAGCCATATCTGGTCTCCTATATATTAGGGCAAGTACTAAGGGTGCACTGTGTAGTCACGTCTGGGTCCCCTGCATATTAGGACAAGTACTAAAGGAGCACTGTGTAGTCATGTCTGGGTCTACTGTATAGTAGGACAAGTACTAAGGGTGCACGGTGTAGCCATGTCTGGGTCCACTATATATTAGGACAAGTACTAAGGGTGCACTGTGTAGCCATATCTGGTCCCCTATATATTAGGACAAGTACTAAGGGTGCACTGTGTAGCCATATCTGGTCTCCTATATATTAGGACAAGTACTAAGGGTGCATTATGTAGCCATGTCTGGTCTCCTATATATTAGGACAAGTACTAAGGGTGCACTGTGTAGCCATATCTGGTCCCCTATATATTAGGACAAGTACTAAGGGTGCACTGTGTACCCCTATCTGGTCTCCTATATATTAGGACAAGTATTAAGGGTGCACTGTGTAGCCATGTCTGGGTCCCCTGCATATTAGGACAAGTACTAAGGGTGCACTGTGTAGCCATATCTTTGTTCCCCTGCATATTAGGACAAGTACTAAGGGTGCACTGTGTAGTCATGTCTTGGTCCCCTGCATATTAAGAGAATTACTAAGGGTGCACTGTGTAGTCATGTCTGGCCCCCTATATATTAGGACAAGTACTAAGTGTGCACTGTGTAGTCATGTCTGGGTCCCCTATATATTGGGACAAGTACTAAGGGTGCACTGTGTAGTCATGTCTCGGTCCCCTATATATTAGGACAAGTACTAAGGGTGCACTGTGTAGTCATGTCTGGGTCCCTATATATTAGGACAAGTACTAAGGGTGCACTGTGTAGCCATGTCTGGGTCCCCTATATATTAGGACAAGTACTAAGGGTGCACTCTGTAGTCATGTCTGGGTCCCTATATATTAGGACAAGTACTAAGGGTGCACTGTGTAGTCATGTCTGGTCTCCTATATATTAGGACAAGTACTAAGGGTGCACTGTGTACCCATATCTGGTCTCCTATATATTAGGACAAGTACTAAGGGTGCACTGTGTACCCATATCTGGTCTCCTATATATTAGGACAAGTACTAAGGGTGCACTGTGTAGCCATATCTGGTCTCCTATATATTAGGGCAAGTACTAAGGGTGCACTGTGTAGTCACGTCTGGGTCCCCTGCATATTAGGACAAGTACTAAAGGAGCACTGTGTAGTCATGTCTGGGTCTACTGTATAGTAGGACAAGTACTAAGGGTGCACGGTGTAGCCATGTCTGGGTCCACTATATATTAGGACAAGTACTAAGGGTGCACTGTGTAGCCATATCTGGTCCCCTATATATTAGGACAAGTACTAAGGGTGCACTGTGTAGCCATATCTGGTCTCCTATATATTAGGACAAGTACTAAGGGTGCATTATGTAGCCATGTCTGGTCTCCTATATATTAGGACAAGTACTAAGGGTGCACTGTGTAGCCATATCTGGTCCCCTATATATTAGGACAAGTACTAAGGGTGCACTGTGTACCCCTATCTGGTCTCCTATATATTAGGACAAGTATTAAGGGTGCACTGTGTAGCCATGTCTGGGTCCCCTGCATATTAGGACAAGTACTAAGGGTGCACTGTGTAGCCATATCTTTGTTCCCCTGCATATTAGGACAAGTACTAAGGGTGCACTGTGTAGTCATGTCTTGGTCCCCTGCATATTAAGAGAATTACTAAGGGTGCACTGTGTAGTCATGTCTGGCCCCCTATATATTAGGACAAGTACTAAGTGTGCACTGTGTAGTCATGTCTGGGTCCCCTATATATTGGGACAAGTACTAAGGGTGCACTGTGTAGTCATGTCTCGGTCCCCTATATATTAGGACAAGTACTAAGGGTGCACTGTGTAGTCATGTCTGGGTCCCTATATATTAGGACAAGTACTAAGGGTGCACTGTGTAGCCATGTCTGGGTCCCCTATATATTAGGACAAGTACTAAGGGTGCACTCTGTAGTCATGTCTGGGTCCCTATATATTAGGACAAGTACTAAGGGTGCACTGTGTAGTCATGTCTGGTCTCCTATATATTAGGACAAGTACTAAGGGTGCACTGTGTACCCATATCTGGTCTCCTATATATTAGGACAAGTACTAAGGGTGCACTGTGTACCCATATCTGGTCTCCTATATATTAGGACAAGTACTAAGGGTGCACTGTGTAGCCATATCTGGTCTCCTATATATTAGGGCAAGTACTAAGGGTGCACTGTGTAGTCACGTCTGGGTCCCCTGCATATTAGGACAAGTACTAAAGGAGCACTGTGTAGTCATGTCTGGGTCTACTGTATAGTAGGACAAGTACTAAGGGTGCACGGTGTAGCCATGTCTGGGTCCACTATATATTAGGACAAGTACTAAGGGTGCACTGTGTAGCCATGTCTGGTCCACTATATATTAGGGCAAGTACTAAGGGTGCACTGTGTAGCCATATTGGGTCTCCTATATATTAGGACAAGTGCTAAGGGTGCACTGTGTAGCCATGTCTGGGTCCCCTGCATATTAGGACACGTACTAAGGGTGCACTGTGTAGCCATGTCTGGTCTCCTATATATTAGGACAAGTACTAAGCGTGCACTGTGTAGCCATGTCTGGGTCCCCTGCATATTAGGACAAGTACTAAGGGTGCACTGTGTAGACATGTCTGGTCTCCTATATATTAGGACAAGTACTAAGGGTGCACTGTGTAGACATGTCTGGTCTCCTATATATTAGGACAAGTACTAGGGGTGCACGGTGTAGCCATGTCTTGGTCCCCTGCATATTAGGACAAGCATTAGGGTGCACTGTGTAGTCATGTCTGGTCCCCTATATATTAGGACAAGTACTAAGGGTGTACTGTGTAGTCATGTCTGGGTCCCCTGTGTATTAGGACAAGCATTAGGGTGCAATGTTAGTCATGTCTGGGTCCCCTATATAATAGGACAAGTACTAAGGGTGCACTGTGTAGCCATGTCTGGGTCCCCTATATATTAGGACAAGTACTAAGGGTGCACTGTGTACCCCTATCTGGTCTCCTATATATTAGGACAAGTATTAAGGGTGCACTGTGTAGCCATATCTGGGTCCCCTGCATATTAGGACAAGTACTAAGGGTGCACTGTGTAGCCATATCTTTGTTCCCCTGCATATTAGGACAAGTACTAAGCGTGCACTGTGTAGTCATGTCTTGGTCCCCTGCATATTAAGAGAATTACTAAGGGTGCACTGTGTAGTCATGTCTGGCCCCCTATATATTAGGACAATTACTAAGTGTGCACTGTGTAGTCATGTGTGGGTCCCCTATATATTAGGACAAGTACTAAGGGTGCACTGTGTAGCCATGTCTGGGTCCCCTATATATTAGGACAAGTACTAAGGGTGCACTCTGTAGTCATGTCTGGGTCCCTATATATTAGGACAAGTACTAAGGGTGCACTGTGTAGTCATGTCTGGTTTCCTATATATTAGGACAAGTACTAAGGGTGCACTGTGTACCCATATCTGGTCTCCTATATATTAGGACAAGTACTAAGGGTGCACTGTGTAGCCATATCTGGTCTCCTATATATTAGGGCAAGTACTAAGGGTGCACTGTGTAATCACGTCTGGGTTCCCTGCATATTAGGACAAGTACTAAAGGAGCACTGTGTAGTCATGTCTGGGTCTCCTGTATAGTAGGACAAGTACTAAGGGTGCACTGTGTAGCCATGTCTGGTCCACTATATATTAGGACAAGTACTAAGGGTGCACTGTGTAGCCATATTGGGTCTCCTATATATTAGGACAAGTGCTAAGGGTGCACTGTGTAGCCATGTCTGGGTCCCCTGCATATTAGGACAAGTACTAAGGGTGCACTGTGTAGCCATGTCTGGTCTCCTATATATTAGGACAAGTACTAAGCGTGCACTGTGTAGCCATGTCTGGGTCCCCTG
>NW_027101730.1:0-53460 GCF_035609145.1 Eleutherodactylus coqui
TCTTAGAGAAGCGATTCGAGGAGCATCTGAGACCTTCCGGAATCAGCAGTAGTAATACTATAATAATGCTGACTAGTAATACAAAGTATAAGGGCAGGATCAGAATCTCCATGATTTTGCTGTGATTTGGTGATAAATCCAGTCTCATGTAACACTATCTTGCTGCAGGTTTGTATTATATAGCATCTTGTAAGATCCCCGATGAATATCCTTGGTAAGGGCCTCAACACACGGGCCGTTATGTGGCCGCATGATGGGACGATACGAAACCACTGATCACTGGTTTAGTTTCCACTACCGGGACGCTCGCATGTTGTGTGCAAGAAGAGTTACGGCAGGACCCGTCTTTTCACGCTCACACACACTGGCGCGAAGTTCGAAGAGTCAGAATATGTTGGGGTTTTTCTTGTTTTTTTTTAAAACCCCGCTTCATACGCTAGAACAACAGGAGCTAAAATAATTCATGCAGATTAAAAATCAGCTTCATCCCTTTTAGCAGTGATTACTTGTGTGCAGTGACCTCTTCTTCTGCTTGTGTAGAGCTTGTTGACCACTAGACGCCTCTAAGACACACAGAAGGTTTTTCGTGGGATGTAAGAAGCTGGATGGTCATATTAAGGAATTGCCGACACCTGGACCTTTCTGACCAGACTGTTAGGAGGTGTTGGGACCAGTGGATGTGTAAGGGCACACAAGGGGACTGGGCTCAGGACCCCCTCGACAGACCACCAGTAGACAACATCATATGATCGTTCGACAAGTATGAGCAGTTCAGAAACAGGTGACACCATCGTTAGACCCCTGCATCTGTTGTATCCATTTCCAGGTGTTTGGCTAAAGGACCTTTGGTCTCATGGCACACATGATGTGTACTGCCTTTGACACCCACCATCACCATTTGTAGTGGTGTTATGCACGATTAAACTGGATGCTACAAAGTGGATTCCAGTTGTCTTCAGCGATTAATCCAGGTTTAGTTTGGGCATTGATGGCGGCTGTGTTCGTGTTTGGAGACCTGAGGGTGAACACTGCAATCCTGCCTTTGCTGTGGAGCGGTACACTGCTCACACTGCTGGTGTGATGATCTGGGGGCCATTGCATGACAGTCGGCTACCGCTAGTGGTGGTACGAGGGACAATGGCAGCTCAGTGATATGTTCAGCACATCCTGCAGGCACATGTGTTGTCTCTCATGGCGGCCTCCAACAGGATAATAGTTGGCCGCCCACAACAAGGGTTTCTAGGAATGTCTCTACAACACTGTCACACTTCCATGGCTGCCCAGTTGCCAGATTTATCGCCAATAGAACATGTATTGGACCATCTGGGATGCCAACTTCGACAGTCTACGAGTTTGCATGTTCTAGAGGCTCAATTACAGCAAATGTAGACCTCCTTCCTTGGTCTCTCACAACTCACAGCCTCTCCCACTCACAGAGATGGCAATACTCTTGATCTAGTCTTCCTCCGTCTCTGCTCTGCTTGCCACTTCACTAACTCCCCTATCCCGCTCTCGGACCATAACCTCCTCTCTTTGCCTGTCAAGCTGCCTAGAATCTCATCAGACCCACCAGCCTACCATATGTACAGGACCTTCAGACTGTTCACACCCAAAACTCTGGCATCTCCCCCTCCTAATTCAAATAGGCTATCATATCCCAACTGCTAAAGAAATCGACTCTTGACTCGACCGATGCTGCCAACTACCGACTCTTCTCAAATCTCCCCTTCATCTCCAAATTATTAGAAAGCCTAATTTACTCCCGCCTTAAAAGCTATCTATCAGAAAACTCTCCTCTTGACCTCCTACAGTCCAGCTTCTATCCTCTACACTCGACAGAAACTGCTCTGACTAAAGTGTCAAACAACCTCCTAACGGCTAAATCGAGGGGCAACTATTCCCTACTGATCCTCCTCCCTTGCTGTTGGGGTCCCCCAGGGCTCAGTCCTCTGCCCCCTCCTTTTTTCCATTAACACAGCCACTACCATCAGGACAGACCATCAGGAGATTTGGCTGTCAGTACCATCTCTACACCGACGACACCCAGTTATACACCTCCTCTCATGACATTACAGCACCGTTTCTTCAGTATGCAACCGGATGTACGTGGTCTCTAACCCTATGTCCACTCTCTACCTTAAACTGAACCTCCCAAAAACTGACCTTCTCCTGTTTCCGCCCGCTACTAACCGACCTCATCCTGACATCTCCATCTCAGTGTGAGGCACCACAGGCCCATTCGACTCCAATCCCTCCTTTACCCCTACATCCAATCTCTGGCCTGAACAGTTCGCTTGCACCTCAAGAATATTGCTGCGCTCCAGTCGGCAGCTCTGTCCAGGTCTTGGACAGCTCCTCTGCTGAAACCTAGCCATGCTTCTCTGTTTCCCTGTCTTGTCCCCACCATGTTCCTGATTAGGCCTCCTATATAAAAATGGCCATGCTTCTGTTTCTGATTAAGCCTCTTATATAAACCAGGCCATGTTCCCGCCTCCTTTGCGTGAATATTGTGCCTCAGCAGCCATTGATCAAGCTCTACTACTGCCTGCTTCTCTGCTATTCAACGAAGACCTTCTGATAAGACCCCTGGCTTCCCTTCCGACAACGTGACCCACTTTCTCCATTTCTAACTCAACACTGAGACCTTCTGATACCGACCCCTGGCTTCCCTCTTGACAACACGACCCATCTACTCCATTTGTTCTGCCCATAAGACCTCCTATTGCGGACTCCTGGCTCGTCCCCAACTACTCTTTCCACATCTGCGGCTGCTACACCTAATGCTCCAACCCAGTACCTAAAACAGCTATAGAGATAATGTATGAATGTTCCTTATGAGAGGAATTATATACAACTGTAGAAGTGTCATGAGGATTTTTTACGGGGGTTCCAGGAGTAGGTGAATGAGCAGATTCCGCCAACCTGGAGTCTTAATGCCACACTGTATGTGAATGATAGATAATAAATGCAAGGCATTGGTTGGATGTTGGCCAAGATACATGAGCCCACTAGCCACTTCACGGTTCCTTGCGTTGTAGTGGGTCCCTACACTAATATAAATGCATCACAGAAGGGGAAATCAAGAATTAAAAACAATCACAGAAAATGGCCGTTACTTACTGAGTAAGGAGTGCATATAGATGCATCCTCTCACCATGCAGGTAGCTGACCACCAAATGGAGGAGCCAATAACACCTGTGCAGGAGACCGATAAAACAACCACTCACACTGCCTCTTGATAGTGAGGGGGGTCCTGCACAGGTGTTATTGGCTCCTCCATTTGGTAGTCAGCTACCTGCATGGTGAGAGGATGCATCTATATGCACTCCTCAGTCAGTAATTAACGGCCATTTTCTGTGATTGCAATGGGGCCGCCAACAGCAGCCGTGGCCCCATTGAGGGCAATGGACACAGACCTGCATTCATGCATGTTTGTGCATGTACATGGGTGCGCGGTTTTGTGTGCACCTATGTATGTACAAGCTCATGTGAATGCACTCTCATGCTGAAAAAAGACACATCCATCCAGGTGAGCCTATTACTCCCAAATGTTGATCCAAAGGAAGGCAAATAAACAAACAAACAGTGAGGTAGAAGCCAATTTTCCTCAATGAGGCTGGATGTCCATGGGCGAGGTGTCATTGCGAGATTCGTGGCAATAAATCGCACACGGAACTCGCATGCCAGGATTACTATGGAAAGCGTAGCCTACTGCACACAAGCAGAAAATGAAAGCGATTTTCCGCTCGTGTGATTAAAATTGCTGCATGCAGCGACTCTTCGTGGTGAGCCTATCATTAATATAGGCTGATCGCGAAGACCTTTTATTGCTTCCCCCTCCTCCCCTATGGCAGAGGGGGGAGCACTAAGGCTGCCTGTTCATGGGTGTTGCGGTTTTACGCCCGCGGGCAAGCAGATTTCTGTCGTGGAAGGACACTAAAGTCACCGCAATTATCCTATCATTATGATAGGTTCATCGAGGAAAATATCGTGACATGCCGCAAATTTTATACTTGAGCGGAAAATTGTGGCGGATTTCCATTTGTGTACATCGGGCTGCGCTTTCCATAGTTGTCCTATGGCAAGCGTTCATTGTGTTACCCGCATGTGGATTATCGCCGCGGATAACGCAATGCAGAATTGCCCGTGGACAGGAGGCCTTAGGGCTTTTACCCACTAGCGTTTTTTTCATGCTGCAATATCGCTGCGTTCCCATTGAAAAAAGCGCAGCGATATCACAGGGGAAAAAAAATCCTCCATGACTCCAATCTGGCGATTAGAATAATCCCCGGATCACCAAACCTTCTGTAGTAATCAGTGATATAACATGTAAGATTGTATCGCTCAAGAAAGGCGTCCAGGCCCCTCTTATATTCTTTTACCAACTTTGCCATCACCACGTCCTCAGGCTGAGAGTTCCATAGTCTCACTGCTCTTACAGTAAAGAACCCCCTTCTATATCGGTGTAGAAACCTTCTTTACTCTAGATGTAGAGGGTGCCCCCTTGTTACAGTCACAGTCCTGGGTATAAACAGACGATGGGAGAGATCTCTGTATTGTCCCCTGATATATTTATACATAGTTATTCGGTCGCCCCTCAGCTGTCTTTTTTCTAAACTAAATAATCCCAATTTTGATAACCTCCCTGGGTATTGTAGTCCGCCCATTACGTTTATTACTTCAGTTGCCCGCCTTTGTACCCGCTCAGGCTCTGATACGTCCTTCCTGAGTGCCCCTAGACCTCTTTTAATGCATCTGATGATCCTATTTGCCTTGGCAGCAGCTGCCTGACACTGGTTACTTCAGTTAAGTTTACAGTTAACTAAAACCTCCAAGTCCTTTTCCATGTCAGTGTTACCCAGTGGTTTCCCATTTGGTGTGTAATGGTGACATGTATTTCCCTACCCATGTGCAGAACCTTATATTTATCATTGTCCCTGCCATTTCTATGTTTTGCCTCTAGGTGGCAGAACTTACCTTACTATGATTTTGTACTTGCTATAGGGCACAGAGCTTTCCCTGTACAGTTCCACAGAGTTTATGGTAAAAAAAAAACAGACAAATCCCATTACTATAAAAGTAGTTATTTTATATGAAACATAACTATGTTTTAACCAGCCAGCTCCTTTGTGAAGACCCGATGTCCAGGTGCGGATTTTAATTATAAAATCCGTGCGTGTCTCCTGCACAGGAGATCTGCGCGTCTTGCCACCCATAGGGATGTATTACCATCCGCATGGCAAGTAAAAGCATGCGGATATGATTTTTTTTCCAGTGTGCGAGATGCACGCATAGGAAGGAATCGCAGCATGCTTCAATTTCCAGCGGGTCCAACAGCGACGGGTTCTATTGAAATCAATGGAATCCACCCTCACCACAGCACACCTGCAGCTGTCACTGTGGAGGTGCTACAAATCCACAGGAAAGCAGGAGATTTGAAGGGGAAAAAAAAAGCCCAGACACATCCGCAGTGCTGAAGAAAGAAGATCCAGCCTGTACGGAGGGGAGCCGCGCTGGATTCGGTGAGGTAAGATAATGTTCTTCTCCTCTCCATGTCCCCGTGCACACATGGATTCAGCAGTGTAATCCGTGCATGCAAGTGGACATAAGGCTTTAGGATTAGTTTTGACCACTCACAGATACAACTGAATATACAATTTATTCCACCATTATGGTTATAGTGTACAATCCACATGAATTAGGAGAAACAGAAAGAAACATAATTGCGGTTTCATGTCATGGTCAAAATTCTTGCAAATGGTGCAAATTTTCAGCAGTTTTTTCCTACATAGATAAGTGATAATGATGCATTATAGTAGCAGCATTCTGCTGTTTTATTACAGCTAGGCTACTAACATGACCAGCCTTTGCAATGTCTTAACCCTTTCCAATCCACTGTCTGATGTCTGAAGACATTATGATTTAAGGCTGTACAGCTCCGATGTTAGAAGACGTCCATCGGGGTTCTCTTACTGTATATTGCCAGCCTCTCTGCTGTCGGAGCCTATCCAACGTGTCACCTCATGCAGTACTTGCTTTAGCCAACAGATAGCGCCATTGTATAACAGCAGAAAAAGAGTAAGTCCCCTAGGAAAACCAGGATACAAATTGGATTGGAAAGGGTTAATAGTTGTAATAATGGTATAATGATAAGGTCTTATGATTAAAAAAAGATCAATTGATTAAATGTGTTATAATTGAGAAAGCGACCTGGCTATGTGCTAGGAAAGTAAAGGGTTTTAAAGAATACCAATACCCCTTCCCTTTTATCCATATGGCCCAGACTGCGATCATGACTTCTCCCAGTCACAACCTGTGTCTGCAGAATTTGACACATAGACATCTGTGACTCCTCAATTTTCTAGCCACCTGCCTTTGTTTTGCATACTTCTACATAATCTTCCTATCCAGAGTGGCCCAGATAGTAATAAAGCATAAGAGTATTCCCTTTTTGTGCTCTCTGTAGGCACCACAGAGTAAGTACCACTTTTAGTGCCCCATACAAAGTAAAAGTGCCTTCTTTTATACTCTCACTAAGTAATAAAATCCTATACGGGCTCCTTTAAGTAACAATGCCCCTACTGTCCCCGTTCAGTAATAATAATGCCCCTCATGGCCACCTTCTAGTAATAAAAATAATGCCTCACTTGTCCTTCTTTTGGTAATAAGAATACTCCTCCTGATCATAATAATAATATCCCCTTTGCCCCCTATTGTATGCATTAAAATTAAAAGCCACATACACTCACCTGGGTTTCATGGTCACGTAATCGCTACGTCTAGTGCCAGTCCCTAGCATTGGTGAGGCTGGAGACTGATTGTAGCAACCACGTGACCGTGTAATGTGAAAATCAGTGCAAAACCAATGCTGAGTGAACTTCAGAGCCCATGAGCCGAGAAGACAGACCCCGGTGAGTAAATGTGTTTTTTTTATTTTATGTCACTTCTGCAGTCAAATTAAAAAAAAATTGTCACCCCCAGCACCGGCCCCAGGACCCAATCGACCCACTGGGAATTTTCCTGGTGAGTTCACTGGCCAGTCCACCCATGCCTATCATCAATAGAAGACCTGAGAACAAAGATCCCCATTTCAATTTTCTGGTTTCGCCTGTCGCTAGCTGGTAATTTGACTCATTTTGACCACTACATTCCTCACTGTTTATTAGCAAGAGCTAACCTACTGGCAGAAAGCTACACGATAAGATGTGCCGCTAAAGTAGAGGATGTATATATACATTGTAGCTGCATGGTGCATCAACAAATACAAATGCTGAAGGGGTTAATATTTGCAGTTTCAGTGCACTGGTGTTGATTGACAGTTCCTGATCAATTCTGAATTAAAAGGGATTTTAATATCATATAGCTACAAGAAAAAGTAAGTGAACCCTTTGTAATTAACTCTTTTTCTACATTAATTAGTAAAAAATGTGGACTGGTTGTTATATACAGGACAATTATAGACAAACAACTGTAGTTGCCTGAGGTTGGGGCCCCCACAGCTCTTGTTTGGCTATCTCATGTGGAATGTGTATGTGTGTATGTCTGTGTCATTGTTGTCCCAACCAACTTGTATGTTCTTGCACCCCTGTCACCCTAACCTGCTCTGTGTGTTGTGAGCGGTTTCTGTCTGGGTTAGGATTGATTGGGGGGCAGAGTTTAATGTAGGGAGAGAGACAGAGAAGAGAAGATGTGGTAGGAGAGATCGGACACAAGAGGGAAAGCTGAGTCTCAGACCAGCCAGTCTGAGCCAATCACAAGCCAGGGAGATAGTGATACAAAGATGGTGGACCCAGCCGTCAGAGAGACTTTTTCCTCCCTGCAGCAGCGAAAGTACGAGTCAGAGCAGACCCCACGGAATCTGGAAGGAACACAGGCCTAGGCATTGTGAGTGCAAATTATCCCAACTAGGTCAGAAGTCCAATAATATTTGTGTATATTTATTAAAAGCGCCAAAATTGGGCAATTTTTTTTTAAATTCTCATTTTTTCACATTTTCAATTGTAATATAATAAATATGTGCAAACATACTGTACACATTTTTGCTAGGATATATATTTCCATCCGTTTACCTTATTTTGGATGCAGATTTGAAAAGCTTTCGTTTTTTTAACCATTTAGAAGCCGTACAAATTTAACATTGATTACACTGCCCAATGATGATTTTGTTTCGGGCTCAAAATTAGCGTATTCTTATGTATTTTCATCTGCTGAATTCAAAAATCAACATACAAATGACCGATTAGCTCTTGCTTTGGAGATACAGTGACATATCATTTCTTAGAGTTTACATTCTTATTTTGTTGGAGGTTTTTTTGGGGTGGGGGTAGTTCTCACACCTCTCATCTGACATAACACAACGTTCTCCATATGTTTGTAGGTTATAAACATAATAAGTGTTGCTATGACTGAGTTTCATATTGTTTTTGCTTTACCTTTTCTCAGAATTTCTGGTTTTGGAGTGCCTTTGAAGTGTAACATTTTCTATATCAAAATGCCACAAAAATGTGTAAATTTAGTGAAGAATTTTTGTTACATTTGTGGTGAAATAACATTTTCGTCTCAGAAACGCAATCTTATAAAGACTGCCTATCAGCATTATTTTGGTATGAATGTAGGGGACCATGATAAGTCATGGGCTCCACATATATGTTTCAACTCTTGCTCAGTTAAACTACGAGATTGGCTGAAAAATAAAAAATTATCTATGGCTTTTGCCGTGCCTATGGTTTGGCAGTAGCCTACAAACCATACAGATGACTGCTATTTCTGCTTGACTCAGCCTATAAAGGAAGGATTGTCAATGAAGAAAACAGGAACAGTTCAATACCCAAATCTTCCATCTGCTATTCCACATTCAGATAGTTGACCAGTTCCTATTCCACCCCAACATTATGAGTTTAAAGTAGAAACTGAAGAAAGTGTGGAAAAAGAAGAACTCAACAAGCCTTCCACATCCCATGACCCTGACTTTGAGGTAAAAGATGATACATGGCACAGACTGAGTCACGCGGAGTTGAGGGATCTCATTCGAAAGCTTGACTTGTCAAAGGAGAAGGCGTAACTTCTAGGGTCAAGACTACAGCAATGGAGTCTTCTCCAACGTCAGGGGGATCTGCTTCTTTTTTTCGGAATAAAACCAATCTGGTTGCTTGCTGCGACGTTAATGGCTGGATAAAATGTTTGAATCTGAACCATGATCCAACTAAATGGAGGCTATTCATAGACTCCTCCAAGCTTAGTTTGAAAGCTGTATTACTTCACAACAGCAACCGTCTTCCTTCTTTTCCTGTTGGTCATGCAGTTCACGTGAAGGAGACTTTTATGCAAACATGACAGCCCTCCTCGACTCAATCAAATATGCTGAACACAAGAGGAAAATCTAAAAGTCATGGTTGTACTCTTAGGAATGCAACTGGGGTACACTAAATACTGTTGCTTTTTATGTATGTGGGACAGTAGGGATAGGAAAATATTTGAAAAGAGGTCTGCAGCACTTGGAGTAGGGATAGGAAATCAGATTACATTCAAGCGGACTGGCCTGCAATAAATCTTGACTCTGCCGAGAAAAATGTCGTTGCTGAGCCTCTTGTGGACCCAAAAGATGTTCTTCTTCTACCCCTTCATAAAAAGCTTAGTTTAATGAAAAAACAAAATGGTAAGAATTTTGCCATGGATTTTGGTGCAGTTTGCCTTAGGTCTTAAAGGTTGAATTCTGCTCTCAAAACCCACATACAGATTTAGAATCCGCCATGTACACTCATTGTCAAAAAACAATCTCTCCCATAAGAGAAGTTGTTGGAATGGAATGAAACTTTCTCTCTGATATTTGATACAAGTAAGTGATTACAATATCAGTGCAAAAGGATAATTTATTGTGAAAAACTGACCCCTTGAAAGGAGGCTCTAGTACCCTGCTGTATCGTCTCTATCTTGCATACAAGATTTGATAAGGGGGAGCATGGAGGCTCTAGTACCCTGTTGTACCGCCTTTTGCTTGCATACAAGATGTCATAAGGGTGGGCATAGAGGTCTAATACCCTGTTGGGCCGCCTCTAGCTTGAATGCAAGATGTGATAAGAGATGCATGAAAGTTCAAGTACGCTGTTGTACTACCTCTAGCTTGGATGCAAGATATGATACAGGTGGCTATGGATGTCAGAGAAATTCTAAGTACAGCACCAATCAGGCCCACCCCACTTGCCCCGCTGCCGGCGGTAAAGAAGAAAACACCACACACGGAAGTCTGGTATAGTTCCTCACACGGGGACATGACTGCGCCGCGCGCTTTATTACAGATTACATGGGATCTCATACCCTTTGGTCTCATAACTAGAAATGGGTGATGAGCTCATTGGCTCAACTCCACCGTATAACCATATATGGAAAGTCCGGATTTCCGGCCTGAGATAGTGAAAGTTCAGATGCATAGTTGAACAGTCGTTATCTTGATATGGCGCCTCTGGCTTATGTACAGAAAATCACGTATTCAATTAACTCCAGTGCAAAGAATCACCCACTCAATTCTAAGAAAGCAGCTAAGCATGCATTCTCCATATCTCTTCTCTCCTTCACTTTAACCTTCATCCAGTTTCTTTGGACATTCTTTCTCTGTTTGCCTTGCAAAGCATCTTGTCATATCTGATGTAAGGCGAAGTATTGTTTTTCATAGAGTTAGTACATATGAGAATAAAGTTAGTATACATATAAAAAGAAAGGCACATAACTATATCTATATAAATGTATATATTCCAGTGTTTTCTTTTCTACCTACAAGGATATATATATTTCCTTCTCAAACCCCCCTAAAAACTTAATACGGAGATCAAGCACCAGACCTTGCACTCTTCCTCGGTCGCCTCTCCCTTGTGTCAGGGTTTCTCCACTGCCCGTAAGTCCCTACTCCTAGGAGGGGGGATCCCTACCTCACCTCAGAAGGAGGCCATGGATTCCCTGGGCTTATTTCCGGGCATCCATACCCTCTATCTGTACAAGTTAACACCCCACAGGGTGTCCCCTCGCCGGAAGCTAAGGTCTTCTGCACTATCCCTAGGCAAATGGGAAGTCCACTGACAGTTCATCTTAGGAGATCGGGGCAGGCGAAGTACTAGTACATTTCTCCATTCTTCTGGTAACTTACGTGGTTGGCATTATCGGAACTGGCTCTTCATCTTTTTCAAACAAGGGAAATTTTGGTGTCATATTGTCCAGTCCCTTACTCACACTCTTTTTGATCAAAGGGATAATACACATACAGAAAGTTGCATACCCAACCTCTTTCTGCTAAAATCATATCCAGGGCCACTCTAGGGCCATGGATGCAGTGGGCCCTAACTGGTCAGCTAACCCTTGTAAAGCATCTCTGGTGTAGTTTACAAATCTCTGCCGATTGTAATAGATATAATTCATCCAATCTACATTATTATTAACAGTGACAATAGCAAATAAGGACTCAAAACCTGCTTTAATCTGATCTCAAGAATTAAATTCATCCCGCACCCCCCTTGGCACTCCTATTACATCTATGTATACATGTGGATCAAAGTTACCACCTTGAGTGTCAACATCTCTCTTAGCACGATGCGGTGTTGGATTCTTACCCTCAGTGTACTCTTCATATTGCACATTTGATTGTATTAATTTGTTCTGAAACAGGGGGCTAGTGTACAGTAGTCAAAGGTGTGTGTTAGAGGAATTGTACCACATTATAGCATGTAAAGGATATGCAGGATCATGAGTTTTTTCAGTGCGAAGTGTGGATCCAAGTGGGCTTTCCTTCGAGCTTGACTGCAGTGGGGGTGGTAAGCAACATCTGGTAAGGACCTTTAAACAGGGTTTCTCTCTCAAACTTTTTACATAGACCCTGTCACCTGGGTTCAGATTGTGACACTCATCTGTAGGACCTGGGAGAAAAGCAGAGACTGCAGAATGCATTATTGACAATTCCTTGGAGAGACCTATGACAAAATTAACAAGAAAATCATTCCCCAAACTCTGATACTGTGGCATGTACCCTCCTAAGAAAAAGAAAAACCAATGGGAGACACTCAATTCAAGATTTGCCCGTTTTCTTCATTGCCTTTTGTATCTACTTTCCCACTACTCCGTGGATGGTAGGGTGTGTGAAAAGCCTGGAATATACCCAAAACAGACATGATGTGTTGCATTATTTCACCTGTGAAGTGTGTACCTTTGTTTGACTCAATCACTTCCGGTACCCCGTATCTCCGGATTACCTCATTCATGAGCTTCTATGCGGTTACCTGCTTATTTACTTTGGCAACAGAGTAGGTCTCCAACCTGAAAAACATCAACAACAACAACAAGCACATATTCATGCTTCCCAACAAGTGGGAGCTGAGTGTAGCCAATTTGCAATCCCTGAAATGGGTAGAGTGGTCTAGGCAAGTGTTATGTGGCAAATTTACTTCTGCCCTGTTGCTTACGGCAAAGATCATGCAAAATTGGACAAATGATGCAGCAGCTACAGAAAACCAAGGAGCCACCCGTCCTCGTTCATGCGTTGACATAGAGGTGCGTCTTTCCGTGCGTCAGCTGGGCCATCATGGGGCACAGGGACCGTGGTAGGCAAGTGCTGTTGACTGTTCACCATATGCTGTCCCTTTTTATTCCATTTTTTCTTTTCTTCCTTGCTGGCTTGTAACTGTAAAGTCTTTAGCATATCAAAGTTCAAAGTTTGTATCAAAGTCCAAATTCATATCAAAGTCCAAGATCATATCAAAGTCCAAGGTTTAGTCAAAGTTATTGTTAAATTCTTCTTTTCTTCTTTTCTTCCACGGCTTGAGGGCCGCTACTTTTGCTGTGTGGTCTGTGATGGTGTTGCCTCTTGCTTCTCCGGTGTAGGAATTGATGTGAGCTTTCCACTTTGTCGGGTAGAAGTAGGGCCTCCGTGAGACCGCTGCATCATTTTTAATTGGCTGTCCTGCTGAGGTAAAAAACTGTCTGGCCTTCCCTGTTGGGCCGTAATCATGAGCTATGCCAAATGCATACCGGGAGTCAGTGTAAAAGGTTGCCGTCTTACCTGTGGCCACTCTACTCGCCTCAGTGATGGCCTTTTTAGTTCCGCTTCTTGTACTGCGACATGCGGAGCATTCTGCTTTTAGGACATCTTGTTGTGTGACCACTACATATCCAGTGTGGAGTCGTCAATCACCCTGGTACCATCTATAAAAAACAACTCAAAATATGCATTGTTAACAAGGGCTTTCAGTAACTTTTTAAAACTTAAATTTTCTTGTTGCATCAATGCTAGACAATCAGGCTGATATTCTATTTCAAAAAGATCAGAATCTTGTTGCAAAAAATTTAAAAATGGCTGATTTGCAATACCTAGATCACCTATGCCTTCTCCCCCCCCCCCCTTTGAACCAGGATACTCAATTGTAAGAAGAGTAGCCGAGTTCAAGGTAGTATCACATTGTAAAAAGATTTGATGGATGCAGATAAGGCCTGTAAGATGTTAGCACCAATAACAGAGACATGAGTTACATCGGGGCAGAATAATCTACAAACATCTATTAATATTGGAAATGTGATATCCTTTAAGCAAATTCATTATTAATCTGATCCTGCCTGCAATGTCTTATCAAATTTGAGAGAGAGAAAAAAAAACAAAAAAACTTTTACTAGCTGCTCAAGATCCTCACCCCCTCCCTTGTGGACAAGAGGGATGAAACATTACGTCCTTTACATCATCTAGCTCCACCCCTTCGATATTGGTCGCTTGCGTCTTTTTTTTTCACACCTTCATTTCAGCTTAACCGTCCAAGCATCCACATCACAACCAAGTAAAGTCCCATGCATGGGGGGGACCTCCATCCCTAGTCAATATCTGCATCACACATCCCACATTCATCACAGCCTGAGCACTGGGCATTAACTTTCATCCATCCATGCGCTCAAGTCTGCTCCGTCACCCCCTATTGAAGGTGTCCCAGTACACACAGACGCACAGACAAAAAAAAGTTTGACAAACAAACATACATCAGTTGAAAAACATTGAGGTGAGTGCTATAATGTTATAAAGTACATGATTCTATTGAGATGAGATTGTGAATGAGCGCTATCTTTGACAAATTATGTGAAAAAAGTTTGCTGAGTGACTGAGACATTCTCTCTTTCTTATTTACTGAAGCTATTATATGCTATATTAAACGCTAAAGTATTTTAGTTTCTGTGACCCTGAGTTTGGAGTGAAATCTGAAAGCCCCCACCTTTGTAAAACCAACTGTTATCTCTCCGAATATGCATTCACTGACTGAGTTGTTTTGCATTTTCAACCCCTGTATAAGTAAGAATATACCTTAGAAATTGCTATATTTCCTGCCTTGTAAGACAGTATAATTAATTAAATTCATTATAAGCTTTCATTCCATTTAAGCAAGCAAAGATATTTTCCAGGGTCATTATTTCATTCTCTCTACTTTATCGCTTGACCTTGAAAACTAAACACAAGCTCTGCAGCTTCATGTAAACAATCTTTCTCATCTAAAAGCAAGCTCAGTTAACCATTTGCACATACAGTATATACATATATACACATATATATATCCATCTAGTATGGATTATACATATTATACACCTTTTCCTCTCTCTTTGCCAACAAATCACATGCATTGTAACCTTCTTCTCGACTTTGCTTGTTCCCCATATTTCTCTCCCTACCTAACTGCCAATGTAACCTTCAATAGACACTCTCCCGACACCCTCTTGATCACTTACTGTACTTTCCAACATTTCACTTACGGATACTTTACTAAACAAATAATGTGTACATACTTAACTCTCTCTGACTGTCTCTCTCTCCTCCTCACTCCAGCACTTTCTAGGAAACCTTGATCTTTCAAGGCACGCTTCTTGGTCCTAAAGACCTCCTCCCAGACACCATGCTGTAATCTACCGTGCGGGTCCTTGTTACACATTTTCATAAGTTTTCTTACATTTTACACATTGGAACTCCTGTCTCTCCTCCACCAATTGATCCGCACGGCGGCGGCCCATAAAGGGCTCTGTCTTCTTTAATAAGATCTTACGCATATTAGAACAACAACAATAATAATAACACGCTCCATAGAGTGCATCCCTCTTAATTCCAAATTGTCAGCCCCTTATATACCGGCAAAACAACCGAGGGTCCTTTCTCCTATGGAACCAGCCTCACAGAATGCATCTCTCTGAAATCAAATCGTTAGCCCCATATATAAGGCAAAACAACCGAGAGTCCCTTTTTCTATGAGACCTATCTCATAGAGTGCATCTCCTCCTCTGCTAAACCATTAACTAACTAAACTAAAACCGAGGGTCCCTTCTACTATGAGACAAAATGAAAAGTAAGAGGAAAAAAAATTCTGCAGATACAACAATCTCCACTATTGTTAAAACACTATGGACTTCAAAGTACAAATAGACTACAGACTAGTTTCTGGGTGAGCGATTAATGCGCATATCACGGTCAGTGGTCCATGACGGCAAACCCGAAGCCCACACGAGTTACCGTGTAGAACTCTTAACCCAACCCGTCCGGTCACAAAACACAGATAGTCCCTCCTGCTGCAAGACTCGCAGTGTAAAACACAACATAAATATATGCTGGTCTTACCTGGAGTTCTGTGAGTTGATCAGGCTCGGTTGCAGCAGGACGGCTTCCCCGTGGCGTGGATCCGGGTGGACAGGGCTGCACGGCTCCGGTTTTGTCGTCCCGGGTTTCGGCACCATTTGTCAGAGAAATTCTAAGTACAGCACCAATCAGGCCCACCCCACTTGCCCCGCTGCCGGCGGTAAGGAAGAAAACACCACACACGGAGTCTGGTATAGTTCCTCACACGGGGACATGACTGCGCCGCGCGCTTTATTACAGATTACATGGGATCTTATACCCTTTGGTCTCATAACTAGAAATGGGTGATGAGCTCATTGGCTCAACTCCACCGTATAACCATATATGGAAAGTCCGGATTTCCGGCCTGAGATAGTGAAAGTTCAGATGCATAGTTGAACAGTCGTTATCTTGATATGGCGCCTCTGGCTTATGTACAGAAAATCACATATTCAATTAACTCCAGTGCAAAGAATCACCCACTCAATTCTAAAAAAGCAGCTAAGCATGCATTCTCCATATCTCTTCTCTCCTTCACTTTAACCTTCATCCAGTTTCTTTGGACATTCTTTCTCTGTTTGCCTTGCAAAGCATCTTGGCATATCTGATGTAAGGCGAAGTATTAAGTTTTTCATAGAGTTAGTACATATGAGAATAAAGTTAGTATACATATAAAAAGAAAGGCACATAACTATATCTATATAAATGTATATATTCCATTGTTTTCTCTTATCTACCTACAAGGATATATATATTTCCTTCTCATGGAGGCTCTAGTAGTCTGCTGTACCACCTCTAGCTTACATACAAGATGTGATAAGGGCAGCATGGAGGCTCTAATACCCTGTTGTACTGCCTCTAGCTTGCATACAAGATGTGATAACGGTGGGCATAGAGGCTCTAGTATCCTGTTGTACGGCCTCTAGCTTGGATGCAAGATGTGGTACAGCATGCATGAAGGCTCTAGTACCCTGTTGTACCACCTCTAGCTTGGATGCAAGATATGATATGGGTGGCTATGGAGGCACTAGTACCCCGTTGTACCATCTCCTGCTTAGATAAAAGATGTGATATGGGCAGGCATGGAGGCTCTAGTACCCTGTTGTACCGCCTCTAGCCTGGATGCAAGATGCAAGATGGGATATGGGTGGGCATGGAGGCTCTAGTACCCTGTTGTACCACCTCTAGCTTGAATACAAGATGTGATACGGGGGCATTGAGGCTCTAGTACTCTGTTGGGCTGCCTCTAGCTTGGATGCAAATTGTGATACAGGGGGGCATGGAGGCTCTAGTAACCTATTGGGCTGCCTTTAGCTTGGATACAAGATGTGATACAGGCGGGTATCCTGTTGCATCATTTGCAGGGAACGGGGCTTATGGCTGGCATCAGTATTGTGGAGGGAGTGTGGGGACTCCCACTGCTTCCCTAAAAGAAGCTCTGCAACTTCCTCCTACACCAAGTCCCTCCGGCTCCTGATATGGTACTCCACTCTCCTGATGTACCACAGGATGGGGTGCCCCTGCACCAGATAGATCAAGTGCTCCTCGTCTATATAAATGTATGTCGTGTTTTTGAAAGTTGCCAACAACTCCTGCCTCCACGCTGCTCCAAACAGGCCTCCACACTGCTAAGAAGCTGATGAGCACGTCCGCTTAAATTTGCATATATTCCCATAGCAATACGCATGAAAATGCATCACAGAAACATTGCAAGACAACACAAGGCAATGCGAGAATACAGAGGGTCCTTAGGAACACATGGGCAAGAAGACATACCATTCTGAAACAAGACAGGACATGCTGCGGTTTTTAATTCTCGCAGGATCACATAAAGAGAAAAGTCGCACATGGGAATAAACACATTGAAAAAAATACATTTCATAGTTGTGTCATTTTCCGGGCTCTTGCATCGCAGAAAACTGGCGCAAGTTTCTCGCCTGTGTGATTCCGGCCTTAGAAGTAAAGAGACATTCATGTCTGAAAATTATTTTGATAGTGTATATTTTGATGTTCTGCAGCAGCTGTGGCACAGCACTAAAAAATACACCCTGCAGCTGGTAGGATAACGGTGTGAGAATGGCATTTTTTGCCACATTTTAGAGTCCTAAGGAAAATGATCATACTATATACATTTAGAAGAACTTTTATATATGGCTTTAAGCTAAGCACAAAACTTTATATTCCCAGTAAAGTAATGGAGCAGCTTAGAGTTAAGATAAGTAGGTATATTTTCATAGATGCTAAATAAACAAAAATTAACTTCAAAGTCAATTAGTTTGAATTATTATGTTTAGTTTACCTGTTTGTACAACAGCTTCTTGGATTTCGCATAAACATTCATCTTGAGCTCCCAAAGCTTTTCTGAAATTTAATTTGTTTTAAAGGGGTTGTCCCGAGGCAAAACCGCAAAATTTTATATTATTAGCCCATTCCCCCTGTCACCCCCCGTCATAAAGCAGCCCTTTTGAGCGGTTATAAACCGCATCCTACTTACAGTTTAGCAGAAATAATAACTTTTAAACTTCTCCATGTAAGATGGCGCCTGCGTTGTCCCTGGGTGCGTTCCACGGTGCAATGCTCGCTCTTCCTGGAGGCCTTCATGCGCGGTCCCGAGACGCCGGTCACGTGAGCAGGTGACTGACGTCATCGGTGGAGGCGTGCACTTGCAAATGAATGAAACGCCGCTCCAGCCGCCACATTGGCTGGTCGGCAGAAAGCGTCACAGCGGGAGGTGGAGTCTACCGGAGAAAACAGCAAACAGCTGTTTCTCCCATCTCTTGACCACACAGAAGCGCAGGTAAGTGCACCTTTCCGCGGTACTCTTTCATGCTTTTATTAGCACAGGATCATTGCCTTATGCAGTGAGTCTGTGCATGAAAAATGTATTGTGCATGCCCTGTATAGTAATGTGTCTTACATTTTTATAGTGCCTGCCATGTGCTGCGTTTTTTTTTTCCTGCTGTGTGCTGCTATCGCGACTGTAGTGTTTATTGTGCATGCCGCCTGCTTCCATTCGCCTGCCATGTGCTTATTTTTTTTTTTTTGTGCCTACCGTGTGCTTTCATGTGCCTGCCGTGTATTTTTTTTTTCTTTTTTTTTGTGCCGGCTTTTTTTTTTTTTTCTTTATTTTTGTGCCTGCCGTGTTCTTTCATGTGCCTGCAGTGTATTTTATTTTATTTTTTTGTGCTTGCCGTGTGCTTTTATGTGCCTGCCGTGTGCCTGCCAGGGGTATTTTTTATTTTTTTGGTGCCTGCCGTGTGCTTCCATGTGCCTGGCGTGTTCTCGTTTTTTTTGTGCCTGCCGTGTGCTTCCATATACCTGCCGTGTGCCTTCCATGTGTTTTTTTGTTTTATTTTGTTTTTTGCCTGCCGTGTGCTTCCCTTTTTTTTTTTTGTGCCTGCTGTGTGCTTCCATGTGCCTGCCGGGTTCTAACATGTGCCTGCCGTGTGCTTCTGTGTGCCTGCCATGTGCTGCTTTTTTTTCTGTGCCTGCCGTGTGCCTGCCATGTCCTTTTTTTTTTAATTCTTTTTTGTGCCTGCCGTGTGCTTCCATGTTTTTTTTTTTTTTTTTTTGTGCCTTCCGTGTGCTGTTTTTTTTTTGGTGCCTGCCGTGTGCTTCTTTTTTTGGGGGGGCCTGCCATGTGCTTCCATTTGCCTGCCGTGTGCTTCCATGTGCCTGCCGTGTGCTTCCGTTTGCTGCTTTTTTTTGTGCCTGCCGTATGCTTCCATGTGCCTGCCTTTTTTTTTTTTTTGTGCCTGCCGTGTGCTTCCATGTGCCTGCCATGTGCTGCAATGTGCATGTGACTGCAAACCGCTTTGAATCAGCATACATTCCGCACAATTCATTCATACAATTATCATGCAATCTTCGGAAAATTTGCATGGAATAGACATAGCATCTGCATGCAATCTACACACAAACACTGCCTTCAATCGACACTATTAACCTGCATTCTACATACAATATGCATGCTATCTGCCTACAGACTGCGGATAATGCTAGCTATCAACAATCTGTCCACAATCGCCCAGTAATCAATCTAAAATTTGCCTAAATTATGCCTGCCATGGACCTTTAAAAGATTGTTATTAGAAAATGCTGCTGCTTCCATAACTGTTATTGAAGTGCCACTAACTTGGTGTTTTTTTGTTTTTTTTAAAGTTTTTTTGTAGTCCAATTCAAGAACAAACATGTACCAGGAAGATCTTGAATTTGAGGAGCTTGATTATTCATCCGATTCTTTTGGAGAGGTAAGTTTTTGCTGAAAATAGAAAGGTTGCAGCAAACCAATGGTAATAAACAGAATACATTTTTTTTTTTTTTAGCAGGACTTTTAATCTGATAGCGAGGAAAATGATGAGGATTTCCCCGAAACTCGGCATTATTCGGCGGTATGTGTTGAAATATGTATAAAATTTTTTTTGTTTATTGTTTGAAACCGCAACTATGCATCAGTCCTGTACAATTTATTATTTCAATACATTATTTCATGTGTGTATATACATACACACACGTGTGTATATACATACACACGTGTGTGTGTGTATATACACACATGCGCGTGTGTATCTGTATATACATACACACGTAGGAACGAGTGTATGTGTATATACAGTCACACGTAGGAACGAGTGTATGTGTATATACAGTCACACTTAATTACGTGTGTACACACACATTATATTTAATATATATATATATATATATATATATATATATATATATATATATATATATATATATATATACACACAGACACACGCGTGTACGTGTTTAGGCATACACCGGTACGCACGCGTGTACGTGTTAATGCATACACACCCGTAAGTCAGTATATACATACAAACACGTACGTACATCTGTGTATATACATACAAATTCGTACGTACGTCTGTGTATGTATGCACATATACATACAGGAATCTGTGCCCTGCCTAATAAGGATGATCATGCCGCTTTCAGCAACACCATACAATTAAAAATGTACCCCTTCCTTTTTTCCTAAAACATTAAATACAGTATTCTTCATATTAATCCCTTCTTAGGTTCAACAACAACTGGCAGACTCGCTATATGCTCAGGCGGACATAAGCAGTCTCCAGTGTTTTCAAAACGATCCGCAGGGTGCACCAGAAGCGGGTGCTTCAGGATCCACTGAAGATCCCCATGGCAGGCTTGCCAACAAAGAGTGGTGTCACTGTGGGCAGTGCATTTGCATGCCCACAGTGGCGGAGTGTGTCTGTTGTCGAGAACACAAAGTAGTCCTACAGATGTTACCAGAAGCTTGCGTATGTGTTACACAACATCCGTTATTTGCTCAGTATGCGCTTGTGCGCGAAAACATAGAACACGCGATAAGACTATCTGCACTGGTCACCCGGAGACAGTACGACACCACAAACAATAGGTATTTATTACAATTTTATTGTACAACACACAAGACAATGCAAGTATAATTTTTAACAAAGGAAAAAGTTTATTTGAAAAGGAAAAAAGGTTAGTGAAAAAGGCAACATGGAAAAACATAAGATATCAATGCGTCTTTTTTTTTTGTTTTCATGTAGACTATTAAAATTTTTTTAATAAGTTTAGAAATATTAATATATTTCCTTTCGTTTTTTCTTAGGGTTATGCGTGTGGGCGCATATCGCTCTTATACAGCGTGGATACATGGATTCTTGGGGAAAAACAATAGAATCCCCATACCAGCGTGTGTGATTAAATCAATACGGACAGCTTACCCTGATCCGCAAGGAAATTACACTGGTTTCCAGTTCTACATGGACCCGACTGAAAGCAATTTGGATTTCCAGTTGAACTTGTAGGATGTTTTAATTTGTGCAATTTTGTATTCAGGCTTTACAGATTTTAAAATGTTAATACATTTTTTTGTGAAATATAGTGTGTGGTTTTTTTATTTGGAACGTCTCGACTATAATCACTAATCGTTCTATCATTATGTATATACATGACTACATATGCGTATGTTAGTGTGTATAATATATACACACACACAAACTGTGGGTTGTGAGTGTATGTATTTTGACACACATATATATCTGTATGCCTGTGTATCTGTCTGCCTCTCTCTATCTATCTGTCTGCCTCTCTCTATCTATCTGCCTCTCTCTATCTATCTGCCTCTCTCTATCTATCTGCCTCTCTCTATCTATCTGCCTCTCTCTATCTATCTGCCTCTCTCTATCTATCTGCCTCTCTCTATCTATCTGCCTCTCTCTATCTATCTGCCTCTCTCTATCTATCTGCCTCTCTCTATCTATCTGCCTCTCTCTATCTATCTGCCTCTCTCTATCTATCTGCCTCTCTCTATCTATCTGCCTCTCTCTATCTGTCTGCCTCTCTCTATCTATCTGCCTCTCTCTATCTGTCTGCCTCTCTCTATCTATCTGCCTCTCTCTATCTGTCTGCCTCTCTCTATCTATCTGCCTCTCTCTATCTATCTGTCTGCCTCTCTCTATCTGTCTGCCTCTCTCTATCTGTCTGCCTCTCTCTATCTATCTGCCTCTCTCTATCTATCTGCCTCTCTCTATCTGTCTGCCTCTCTCTATCTATCTGTCTGCCTCTCTCTATCTATCTGTCTGCCTCTCTCTATCTATCTGTCTGCCTCTCTCTATCTGTCTGCCTCTCTCTCTCTATCTGTCTGCCTCTATCTGTTTTTCTGCCTGCCTGCCTGTGTATTCCTTTGCAGGTCTCTATAAGGGAGGAGGGAGCTGTCCAGTGCTGAACCTTTCCCCTGCACAGCGAGGCAAGGCTTCGTTATAGCAGGGAGCTGTCGAGTGCTGAAGTCTCAGCAGAAAGTACTGTAATAGCTGCAATGCACTCCCAACATCGATGGTGTGATGGAACAAATAGTTTTCTTCACCAAAATATGTGTGGGTATATATGCGTGTACACACATATATATAGTATACGCGTGTATGTCTATGTATGCATGTATGTAACATACCCACAGGTGTGTGTGTATGTGTGTAATACATACATATATGCATACGTCTGCGTGGGTGTGTATGAGAGAGATTATATATATAAATATATATATCTCCCAGACAGACGTAACCATGTACACATGTACGCTTGTACACTTGGACAAGTGGACACTTGGACAAGTGGACACGTGGACACTTGGACAAGGTGCGCGTGCGTATGTATTCGCAAACACATGCACCTACTTTGTAAGTCATGTTAGTACAATAACTTACATCAAAAAAAATTTGCAATGAGGTATTGGTTAATAAAATGACCAAATTAAGAATTTTTGTGCAAAAACATTTTATAAATATTATGGCTATACTTTTAAATACGAGTGTCATTAATTTGGTCATTTTACCGTAAGCCCGCAATCCACGACAAGGATCCTCATTCTCTTGCGAGACCAATCTAAAAAAATTAAAAATTCCCTAACTAAAAATTCTACCGTAAAGGACCGAATTTTTTACAAAATTTAAAAAATTAATAAAAAATGTAAAATTAGTTAGAAACACCCGTGGAAAAATGCATAGGATTTATGGGATAAGACCGGCAACATTTCACATTGTACCCGTTATACATTCTATACAAAAAAGACATTTTATGCAGATGATTGCAAAGAGTAAAAAGGGATGTTAATGCGATTAACAAAAGGGACTAGAGGGCATAGGAAATAAATAAGGATAAGTGACCAAAATGTTAAATAAATATCACTATACACTAGAGATGAGCGAACGTGTTCTTAACGAACACTTACGCACCCGGACACCGGCTTTACCGAGGACTTCAGTGTCCGCGCGTAAAGATTCGGGGGGCGCCGGGGGGCGGGGAGAGGCACGGCGGCGCGGGCGGCAGCAGCGGGGAACAGGGGGGAGCCCTCTCTCTCTCCCTCTCCCCCCCACTCCCCGCCGCACCCCCCCGCGCTGCCACGGCGACCCCCGAACTTTTTTCGCCCGAGCACGGAATTGCTCGCAAAGTTCGGTGTTCGGGCGAAAAGGGGCGGAGCCGAACACGTTCGCTCATCTTTACTATACACACATGGAAATAAGATTGCAACGCACATGTAAACTATACAAAAGACAAAGTAAGTAATAAAGAGACACAGATAAAAGAGACAGACGAACCGTTGAAAATTGTAGTTCACTTATTTACAATAGACAGACATGAAACAATGGTTGCACATGATACAAAAATATTACTAAATTTTTCGTTAAAGTTTGTTGGTTTTTTGTTTTTTTTTTTATACCCACCAAAATTTTTTCTTGATTACCTTGGAAATCGACTTTGAAATTTGTGAACCAATTCCTCTTCACTGGGTTTCACAACAGGTGCAATATTATGAGGGAATTCTGAGGATTTTGAATGCCAGGAGATGGACATCTCACCTTTGGCGAACATCACAATCTCACGAATTATGTCAAATACAAATGCAATGGACTTAGGCTCATAAAGAGCTTTCAAAATTCACTGCTTCCGTGCTTTTGAGTACTCCACTCGGTAACACTTCCGGTCCTCTATCCCGTCTTCTGATTGTGTTTTTCTGAGCTTTTGAATCCTACCTACGTTGTAATTGTGGTCTAGAACAGCAAGTTGCGTTCTAGCCACCATTCCGTCATAAAAAAAATGAATTCGTTTGGGCCTGTATTTCAATACACTTGCGTGAAAAATCTCCAAATCGCCAGTGTGACAAAAATTGGAAAGATGGCGGATGTCTTTCAGTAAACTTGTTTTCAGAACCACGGTTTTGAATTTGGTATGTGCTGTAGTGTTAGGGGCTAACCAAGCGGTGGTTGGTTCAAGAAGGGCGTGACTGCAGCGGTGATATTGGGCATTGTTCTCCCACTCGTGAACGTTGATAATGTGATTTGTTGCCGATTTCCATTTTTCTACCAGTAATTCGGGATTTTTTTGACTGGTATGCGAACACCACCACAGATGATTTTTGAGGCTCGATATCCACGGGGAAATGGTTGCGCAGTGTGTGCTTTTGGAAGCCACAAGCAACTGCTTGCCGACAGCTTTGGCCACATGCCAGACATCAAATTCATGCATAATTTCTGGGAATTCCTGGCGCATTACCTTACGTATGGAGACATGCCGATTAGTTGTGACTATTTGAATGTTTAATTCATCGGCGATCAATTCAATTAGTGTTTTCTGGAATGCAGTGGTTTCGAGCGAAACTGACGAAGCAGGTGGAACAAGTTGTTCCAACGTGAAGCCCACAATTTTTTTTGCTCTTCAACTCCAAAAAAGTATAAACGGTGTACTTTGCTGAAAAACCCAGGCTATCGGATTGCCCATCGCCAGCTAAATACAAGGGTGTTGATTTCATTTCTGCTATTAGATTTGCCCTCTGCTGCATCCAATGATTATCTATCACTGAGAATAATAAGTGATGTTGGTGGCGGTAGAAAGTGGTTTTTGAGATTCCTTGAAGTTTCAGAATATGTAGCATATTACTAACTTTTGCAAAATTAGATCTGCTAAGAAGGACACTGGAAGCAAGTAAAATGTTCCCCGCCGGGCAATTGTGGATGAGTGGTTGGCTTCGCCACAAGTTGCAGGTGTAGCCTCTTTCACAGAAAGATTTCACAATTACCATTGATCCCTTTGGGAAAATCTTGACATGAGTTAGTTTAAGAAAGCATTGATTTCGGTAAGGGCAAGGGATCATTGAAAATAAACCCATCAAGGAGCTTTTGAAAACTATGTACTTTTCTTCAGCGGATGGGTCCATCTCTGTTGGAGCTAAGGTTACAAATTCTGGTAAGGGGTAGCTCAAGGGGTTATTGGAATCAGAAGGAATGGCAAAATCCTCACTACCGGAACTCTCCGATGCTTGCGATGCTTTGAATGTCGAGTCGTTTTGATCATCAGAAAAAACACTTGAAAGGCTTTCCTCAAAAGTAGAAGCAATATTGCAACTTGAGGGTTGCATATTGATTCTATCGGCCTCATTGGCTGTTTTGGATATTGGGCTCTCTTCTGGTATCTCTTGGAAGGCAGTATTACCCATATTGGTTTTTAATGGTGTAGAAGAGCACGGAGTGCCCTGTGGGATTTTAAATGAAATTGGATTCCGGTGTGGACTGGCTTCTACTTCATTGCATTGGATGCCAATGCTTCTTGACTGGAGTTGTGTCCTGTGTTGCGATTTATTTGCCGCTGCTTGACAGGCCTTGCATTTACCCCTCCCTGCATTGCTTGCTTCGTTGTCGGTTTCTCTTTGCTCAAATTGTCTTTTGAAATTGACAATTACCTTTGCATCTACTGTACAACCTTCACTGATTACTGTCATAGGAATTTCTAGCTGTGTTTCATCACCTTGTAGATACACGTCGACTGTCATTTCTTGAACCGCGCTAGGTGCAACCAGGGTAGATTCTTCGTGCGAAGTCTCTTCCCTCGAAGTTTCTGTGGCTGAACTTTCTGGCTGCTGCGTCTCCCCAATTCTTCTGCGTTTTCTTGAAGGTTCACCTTTCTTCGCTAACCGGGTCTCAATTTCCAACGCTGTTGGGAATATACTTGGCACAGCATTGGGCTTCAATTTTTTACGGTCGCCGACTGTTATGTAGCAATCCTCCAAGAAATGTTTGCTGCACAAACGATAACTGTAAGAATCTTTTTTTGGGGAAATCTTAGTAAGCCACTCTTCAACGTCAACAAAGATGTGAGGAGCCTGCTGTAGCCAAAGTCTTGTTTTTTCGATATTCGTTGGAAAGACATGAAGACAAGCACTTTCGCCTCCCTTCTTCCAGGATGTAGTGCAAGTTGGAACCACGCAGCTAGGCATTGTGATTTTGTGTTTTAAAGTGACTGATCTGCTGTGTGTGGGAAAGAAAATGTGGTGCAAATACTCACCCTCCTGCAGTAACTTCGGAAGAATATCACGAGTCCAAACCCAGGAATCTCCAATGGCCACCGATGCGCTCCGACGTATACGCTCTGCATTTTAAAGACAAGAAGGTGTAGATCAACAGAGATGCTAAGCTACAACAACCAACCCACCCACCCACAGATACAGACCAACAGACACATCCATCCATCTGCACATACACATACATACATGCATGCATCCATCCCTATACACACACACACAACCACACACACATCCGCCCATGCGGCCCCATCCATGCATCCACACAGACTTATGCACGCATCATCACGTACAAACACATCCGCCCTTGCGGCCTCATCCCAACGCCCATGCGGCCCCATCCATGCATCCACACAGACTTATGCACGCATCATCACGTACAAACACATCCGCCCATGCGGCCTACACACATCCACCCATGCGGCCCCATCCATGCATCCACACAGACTTATGCATGCATGCATCATCACGTACAAACACATCCGCCCATGCGGCCCCATCCATGCATCCACACAGACTTATGCACGCATCATCACGTACAAACACATCCGCCCATGCGGCCTACACACATCCGCCCATGCGGCCCCATCCATGCATCCACACAGACTTATGCACGCATCATCACGTACAAACACATCCGCCCATGCGGCCTACACACATCCGCCCATGCGGCCCCATCCATGCATCCACACAGACTTATGCACCCATCATCACGTACAAACACATCCGCCCTTGCGGCCTCATCCCAACGCTCATGCGGCCTGCACACATCCATGCATGCATTCATTCATTCATTAATTCAGCCTCATCCATCCATGCATCCGCACGCACTTATGCACACATATCCAGCCATGCATTTATTCATGCACCCCAGACACCTCACCCCCCCACCCCCCAGCGCCCACAGCACCCCAGACACCTCACCCCCCCCCCCCCCCCAGCGCCCACAGCATCACAGACACCTCACTTACCCAGGCAGCTGCACGGCTTGGATTGTGTTCGTCCCGGCTGGCGGCTGCTGGTCCCGTGTGGCTCCCGGCTGCTGGTCCCGTGTGGCTCCTGGCTGCTGGTCGGTTGTCCCGGCTGGCTGCTCCTGGATAGTCCCGGCTGGCTGCTCCTAGATGGTCCCGTCTGGCTGCTCCTGGATGGTCCCATCTGGCTGCTGCTGATTCGGGGTGAAAGGCTAGACTGCTCCTTCACCCGTGTTTAAAGGGACGCCGGGAACTGAATAGCCGCCCCTGCGCGCTCCCGTGCAGTGATAGCTCGTCTGCGCATGCGCAGATGAGCTGTATCGCGTGGGCACGCTGGAGAGGCTCGTTCACAGAGGGAAGAGAAGAGACTGCGCAAGCACGTCTAAAACGGACTGGTGAGGAAGAAATTAGACGGCACCATGGCGACGGGGACACAGAGACAGCGCGAGGACGGAGACAAGTAAGTGAATAACTTCTGTATGGCTCATATTTAATGCACAATGTATATTACAAAGTGCATTAATATGGCCATACAGAAGTGCTTACCCCCACTTGCTTTCGCGGGACAACCCCTTTAAATGCTTTATGCAGGGCTCTTAAAAATGTACATCCTGCTTGTACCCAGCAAGATAATCATTATGTTATATGAGTAATGTATGGAGGGGGCAATATACATTAAAAGGAGCTTGGATAAACAAACAAAGGCTTCAGCCAAAAAAATAATAATGAACCCACAAAAGATAATTGGTTCACCAGCAGACGGTCTTTCAGAATGTTTGCACAAAACATAATCAATGTTAATACTTTTGATGGGTACATAATTTAGTTTTATGCTTTCTTTAGAATTTAGCATTTTGAAGGACTTGTGTACAAGGTAGAGCTGTAAGCACTGTGTGCTGCCTTATGGTGCCTCCATAAGCTGCCATATCAAGGATATTTTCTGCCGAGAAGCAATGGAGCATAATCACTCAGACTAGCATTTCATATGCTGATCTAAGTACTGCTGTTCACCGTGATCGATCAGATTTTTGCCAAATTGGATTGGGACTCTTGCAGCCTCTGGTACGGCAAGCTCCTGGGTACATTCATGACTACACAGGTGTCCACAGGAATTCTGAGCCTAAAGTTGGTCTTCTCAGTTTTTTTTGGATAGGACGTGATGCGGTTTCTATTCATACTTGTATCCCACATGATGTGGCTATGTTGGCTTAACAGTATCATTTGAGACATTACAGCAATTATATGATTGATCTACAAGAATTTATCACAGAGGCCATGCTGATAAGTCTTTGGCTTTACCCAGAAAGAAACAAGATAGGAAGATGAAACTTTACATTTATTCCACATACTCTCCACTGATATCAACACTCTTCTTACATCGGTATTCCAAGTTCTGTAAGCCTTGCGAAAAGAAGGATTTCGGTTGTGCCTCAAACCAGTCATCCGTACCAGCCATGGTATCAGAATTGGTGTGAATTTTGGTACTCTTGAGGTGTTTCTTCAGGTTTGAAAACAGATGAGAGTTGGAGGGAGTTAGATCTGGTTAATAAGGTGGGTGGTCAACCAGCTGGAAGCCTAGCTCCACCAGTTTTGCCGTGGTTGCTTGTGCAGTGTGAGCAGAGGCGTTGTCTTGCAGGAACAAGATTCCTTTGGACAGCTTGCCATGCCTTTTGGCCTTCAGAGCTGCCTTCAATTGGTCCAAAAGTTCAATGTAATACCTTGAATTGATGGTGGAACCATTTTGAAGGTAGTCCACTAGTAGCACGCCCTCCTTATCTCAGAACACAGAAGCCATCACCTTAGTGACTGATTTTTGCACCCTGAACTTCTTTGGGCGAGGAGAACCACTGTGCCTCTACTCTATTGACTGCTCCTTGGTTTCAGGGTCATACAAATAAATCCAGGTCTCATCCATAGTGACCAGTCGATCCAAGAAGTTCTTATCAGTCTGGAAACGCTGACAAATGGACTGGGAAGTTTTCACTCGCATGCTTTTCTGATCTTTTGTCAAACATTTGGGGACCCACTTTGCAGATAGCTTCTTCATGTTCAAATGTTCATGGATAATGACACAAACACGTTCACGAGAAATCCCCATGATGTCTGCTATTCCTTTAGCTGAAATTCTCTGATTCTCCAGTATGAGGTTGTGCACAGCATCGACGATCTCCAGGACAACAACCTCTCTCGGTCGTCCAGGACGTACCTCATTATTGGTGCTGAAGTCGCCCGTTTTATATTTGGCAACCCAGTTCTTAACTGTAGAATATGAACGGCATTGATCCCCAAATGTCTGTGACATATCACCATGAATATCATTTACGGACTTTCCTTGCAGAAACAAGAATTTTATCACTCCTCTGCTCTCATTTGCTGTGAATATCACCTTAGACTCCACCATTTTGTTTTCCCGACTGCCTAGATCACTGTTGCCATAAGCTACAAACAAAAAATTTTGAAAACATATATTAGACATATAAGGCTTTCATGTGATGTAACATTCGTTACCATAGAAACAAAAAAAGAACACAAAGCCAAAGACTTATCAGCACCCCCTCGTATCAGTTCTGTCTGGTAAACGGGGCTTTGAATACCCCGCCTCCAACAAAGCGAGCACTGTGATAGGATCGAACGCCGGCTATGACTGGCTGGCGCACGATCCAATCACAGCGCTCGCTTTGCTGGAGGAAGGGTATTTAAAGCCCCGTCACCAGAAAGAAATTATATAACATCAGAATGTGCCTCAAGCAATTATATGTATATAAATAAAAGTGGAAGGTGAATATGTAACTCACCTGGTGCTCGAAAGGTTAATTCATCTCACTGGGAGAACCCTCCGGCACCTGTTGTCCAAGTCGGCTTTAGGAAGTTTCTTTTTCTGTCCACTTTCTCCTTGGTGGGGAAGAGGCGTCCAGGGTAACACAGGCTTTTGCTCTCAGGCAAAGCCAGTTCAGGAATATCACTATATACTATTTAAAACCTACCCGCGCCATTATGAACTACGAAACTTCTATTGATAAAATCTTTTATTCCGCTACGTGTTTCAGAACTATTATTGTGACTTTGTGAAGTTTAATACATTGTTACACAGTTACATCTTCCGCCTTCCAATTCATGACGTAATGGATGTGGGAGGGATTCCCCTCTTTCTAACGTGAATCATCACCCGATTTAGTTTGGACCGCAAGGTGCGTCTCAATTTCTCTATCAACTTTATTGACCATCCTGTGATCTCAACAGGATTTATCTAAGTGCTCCGCCCTCAGTCATACACTGGAGATAGAATTCTTTTCATCATTATTATAAATTCATTCTTAAAACCTTTCCCTAAAACCATCTACCAGTATAATACTGTATAGATAAAATGTTGTTAACCAATTATATCTCATTTAAAAATATTTTGTACACAAACATTATAAAATATGCATATGCATATTAGAAAAGCCTGTTAATAACCAGTGCCATCATAATCATAAATTAAGGATCATATTTAAAATATGTTACAATTAGAGATGAGCGAACGTACTCGTCTGATGCTCGGGCGAATATTAGGGTGTTCGGGATGCTCGTTACTCTTAACGAGTACCACGCGATGTTCGGGTTACTTTCAGTTTCCTCTCTGAGACGTTAGAGCGCTTTTCTGGCCAATTGAATTTCTGGCCCTGTGACGTTCAAGCCCTATACCACCCCCCTGCAGTGAGTGGCTGGGGAGATCAGATGTCACCCGAGTATAAAAGTCGGCCCCTCCCGCGGCTCGCCTCAGATGCCTTGTGACTGAGTTAGCTGAGGGAAAGTGCTGCTGCTGGTGCTGCTGTAGGGAGAGTGTTAGGACGGAGTGTAGGCTTCAAGAACCCCAACGGTCCTTCTCAGTGCCACATCTATCCGTGTGCAGTACTGTGGAGGGTGCTGTTAGCAGTGTTGCACAATTTTTTTTTTTTCAAAATCGGCTGTCTGCAGAGCATTGCGCCCTGCAGTAATAGTCCAGGGACAGAAGTGGTGGTTAGGCAGGGAGAGTGTTAGGAGTGAGTGTAGGCTTCAAGAACCCCAACGGTCCTTCTTAGGGCCACATTTAACCGTGTGCAGTACTGTGCAGGCTGCTGTTAGCAGTGTTGCATTTTTTTTTTTTCAAAATCGGCTGTGCAGAGCATTGCGCCCTGCAGTAATACTACAGGGAGAGAATTGTGTAGGCAGGGCCAGAAGACATATATTATCTGATTGAATATAGTCAGTGGGCCTTTTCTTTTAAAAAAAAGGGAAAAATTGTATGTGCCCTGCCTCTGTCAGTCCTCAGCGTTCTGTGTACGTGTGTGGTGGGTGGAGATAGTAAAAAATGCATACGCAGCCAGCTACGTTTAACAGCAGGCTTGCGCCAATTTATTTCCTGCCTTCCTGGGAAAAATCACCGCTCTGCTGCACTTCATATAACTGCATTTCTGTGGAACAGATTTCTTATCTGATTGAATATAGTCAGTGGGCCTTTTCTTTAAAAAAAAAAAGGGAAAAATTCTATGTGCCCTGCCTCTGTCAGTCCTCAGCGTTCTGGGTACGTGTGTGGTGGGTGCAGAACGTTAACAAAAAACATACGCAGCCAGCTACGTTTAACAGCAGGCTTGCGCCAATTTCTTTCCTGCCTGGGAAATCAAATCACTGGTAATACACCATGCTGAGGGGTAGGGGTAGGCCTATAGGATGTGGACGCGGGCGAGGACGCGGAGGCCCAAGTCAGGGTGTGGGCACAGGCCGAGCCACTGCGGTGGCCAGGGGTAGAGGCAGGGCCAGACCGAATAATCCACCAACTGGTTCCCAAAGCGCCCTCTCGCGCCATGCCACCCTGCAGAGGTCAAGGTGCTCTACGGTGTGGCAGTTTTTCACAGAGACGCCTGACGACCGACGAACAGTGGTGTGCAACCTTTGTCGCGCCAAGATCAGCTGGGGAGGCACCACCACCAGCATGCGCAGGCATATGATGGCCAAGCACCCCACAAGGTGTGACGAAGGCCGTTCACCGCCTCCGGTTTGCACTACTGCCTCTCCCCCTGTGCCCCAACCTGCCACTGAGATCCAACCCCCCTCTGAGGACACAGGCAGTACCGTCTCCTGGCCTGCACCCACACCCTCACCTCCGCTGTCCTCGGCCCCATCCAGCAATGTCTCTCAGCGTATCGTCCAGACGTCGCTAGCGCCGCAGTTTGAGTGCAAGCGCAAGTACGACGCCACGCACACGCACGCTCAAGCGTTAAACGTGCACATTGCAAAATTGATCAGCCTAGAGATGCTGCCGTATAGGCTTGTGGAAACGGAGGCTTTCAAAAGCATGATGGCGGCGGCGGCCCCGCGCTACTCGGTTCCCAGTCGCCACTACTTTTCCCGATGTGCCGTCCCAGCCCTGCACGACCACGTCTCCCGCAACATTGTACGCACCCTCACCAACGCGGTTACTGCCAAGGTCCACTTAACAACAGACACGTGGACAAGCACAGGCGGGCAGGGCCACTATATCTCCCTGACGGCACATTGGGTGAATTTAGTGGAGGCTGGGACAAAGTCAGAGCCTGGGACAGCTCACGTCCTACCCACCCCCCGAATTGCGTGCCCCAGCTCGGTGGTGGTATCTGCGGGGGTGTATGCTTCCTCCACTAAACCCTCCTCCTCCTCCTCCTACGCAACCTCTGTCTCGCAATCAAGATGTGTCAGCAGCAGCACGTCGCCAGCAGTCGGTGTCACGCGGCGTGCCAGCACAGCGGTGGGCAAGCGTCAGCAGGCCGTGCTGAAACTACTCAGCTTAGGAGAGAAGAGGCACACGGCCCACGAACTGCTGCAGGGTCTGACAGAGCAGACCGACCGCTGGCTTGCGCCGCTGAGCCTCCAACCGGGCATGGTCGTGTGTGACAACGGCCGTAACCTGGTGGCGGCTGTGCAGCTCGGCAGCCTCACGCACGTGCCATGCCTGGCCCATGTGTTTAATTTGGTGGTTCAGCGCTTTCTGAAAAGCTACCCCCACTTGTCATACCTGCTCGGAAAGGTGGGCCAGCTCTGCGCACATTTCCGCAAATCCCACACGCACGCTGCCACCTGCGGACCCTGCAACATCGGTTTAATCTGCCAGTGCACCGACTGCTGTGCGACGTGCCCACACAGTGGAACTCTACGCTCCACATGTTGGCCAGACTCTATGAGCAGCGTAGAGCTATAGTGGAATACCAACTCCAACTTGCGCGGCGCAGTGGGAGTCAGCCTCCTCAATTATTTACAGAAGAGTGGGCCTGGTTGGCAGCCATCTGCCAGGTCCTTGTAAAATTTGAGGAGTCTACCCAGATGGTGAGCGGGGATGCTGCAATCATTAGCGTCACCATTTCTCTGCTATGCCTCTTGAGAAGTTCTCTGCAAAGCATAAAGGCAGACGCTTTGGAATCAGAAACGGAGGCAGGGGAAGACAGTATGTCGCTGGATAGTCAGAGCAACCTCATGTCTATATCTCAGCGCGTTGAGGAGGAGGGGGAGGAGCATGAGGAGGAGGGGGAAGAGACAGCTTGGCCCACTGCTGAGGGACTGGGGGGACGCCCCACTCTTCCCGCTCCCTTCCAATAAAACACGTGACCACTTCTTAGTAACAAAACTTCTTTATTAACAAAACTTCTTTATTAGACATCTATATATCACTCTATGCTGGCATAAATTATGTGGGAAGGCCACAGCTTATTTATTATTAATATATAACATCAACTTATTTCCTTCTTTCCATGCCTATCGCCTATTCTTAACTTCTAATGCTCTAAACCTTTCGAGGCGTGAGAAAGCCCGTTACGGCCTGTACGCACCCTCAATCTTCCAGCTGGCATGGAAATACCGCTAAACCGCCACGAAGGATGCAGCCTGCCTACGCTGCCATCCGCCCCCCACATGCCAGCGTCAGCGCCGCCTCAACCCCGTCCTGCAACCCCGATAAGAATGTGTCCATGCCTATGTCGCTTAAATGGACACCATCCTTCCTCCACATCCCTGGCACCTTCTTCTCCAACTCCCAATGCCTAATGGCTACCCCTCCTATAGCCTTAACAAACTTTGAAATTTTAAAATTCACATTTTTTCTGACCCTGTCAATCGCCTCCACATCCCTTGCTTCCTTCCACACTCTCCTAGCGATTATGTCGGACCATACTATAACAGTCTCCTCAAAACATTTTTTAAACCTCAGCATATCCTCCTTCATGAGGGCGACTAACTCCGCTACCTTCACCCTCCCCAGATCATTACCGCCTGCATGAATTACTAGGATTACTTTTCCTTAAGATCATCTGCTGATACACAATACCTCGTGCAGCAGCCTGGCCCATTGTAAACCTCTTATCCCGTGCCATTTCACCTGGACCTCTTTCAGGCCCAGGTTCCTGCCAATGGGCCGGGTCCCCGCTCTTTTCTCTGCCCAATGAATGAAAGAGTGGCCCACCACCCAAACTGTCCACTCCGAACCTGCAAAACAAACACATAACGGCACACCACAATGTAACTTTAACTATAAAACTCTCAAATTTGGTCGGACGTACGCCCTGTACGCCTCCGACCTCCAGCGTCCAACCCGCTTCACCTCGTCTCCTCTTAATCCGCAAGCGAACGCCGACGTTGCTGCGCCAATCCTGAATGAATGCGTGCCAAACTCGCTGGGTTCGAAACCTAATCTCTTCAAGCATGAGCGCATGACCGCCCCAAATTGGAACTTGGTTAGTGGGGCGCCTGAAGCATGCGCCAACAGTTGTCCTTTTCCGCTGTGTTGCGACAAAAACTGTTTCAGCAACGCCACAGGACACGCAGCTGTCCCCAACGCCGCCAAGCGCAGCCACTCGCCTGCGCCATACACATTAGTCTTGGACTTTTTGATGCATAACTTTATATCATCTGTACTGCACAGCACATCCTCGAAACGCAACCCCCCCAGCTTCCTACAGCTGGGAGCCACTATTTCGCTCAGTCTCAATGCTGCGAAAAACGCTAACGAAAACGCAACACGAAAGAGCAGCACCTCGCTTTCGTCTTTGCACACTGCTCCCAAAACGTTCAGCATTGCATTTAGCAATTCAAATGTTATCGGCCGCCTGTCGTCTCTTGACGACCTTTCTTTTTTCCAACCTTTAAGTATCTGTCCGAAGACAAAATCCTTTGTCACATCGCGCCGTCCGTGCAGGCGCAACAAAAACGCAATGGCCGATAAGTGCTTGCGCGCCGAGCTCGCCGATGCGCCCCGACGCCGCAGCTCCGCCATAATGTCTAACGTCACCGCTCTCGCCCGCGCTCCATCAGGGAATTGTCCCCCTGCTGCCATCAACCATGTTTTCCATATTGCATATATATATCGCTTCCACGTCGATTCCGCAACGGAGTTGCGAATCAGAGTCGTGAGCTCTCTTCTACTATCTCTCATAAGATCGCCGGGCAACATGTCCCTTTGACATCCGCTGTCGGGTGGAGTTCCCTGAATCTCTCCATCTGGAAACGAGAAAGAGCGTCAGCCGTGTTATTGTTTACTCCGGGTACGTGTCTCGCCTTCAGCTTCATATTATTTTGCAGGCATCTCAAGACCAAATGGCGTAAAACTGCCAAAACCAAGGGAGATCTGGATGTCTGCTTGTTCACCGCTGTCACTACAGCCTGGTTATCCGACCAGAAGCAGATATTCCTGTTTTCCAAAACCGGCCCCCAGATCTCCACCGCCACCATTAGCGGAAAAATCTCCAGCAGTGTTATGTTCTTCACCCACCGTCTTTCGAACCATTCTCTGGGCCATGGTGCACTGCACCAACTGTCCTCCAAAATTACACCAAAACCACAGGAGCCCGATGCATCCGACATCAGTCCCAGCTCCTCGTTTGCAACTTCCGCAGTTTCACAAATCACCTGACCATTGAACGTTTGAAGAAAGACTTGCATGTGTGCAAGTCCTCCTTCATACCCTTTGTCACTCTGACGAAGTGGTGTTTCTCTTTTATCCCGACTGTCGCCAATGACAGCCGCCTTGCAAACTGGCGGCCCATCGGAATGACCCGACACGCAAAATTTAACAAGCCTATAATTACTTGGAGCTGGTGCAGTGTAACTTTTTTAGAACTGCCAGCCAACTTAACTTCTTGCCGCAACCGCGCTACTTTCTCGTCCGGTAAACGAAATACCATTGCCATGGTATCGATTTCAATGCCTAAAAATGTAAGACATGTCACCGGACCGACCGTTTTCTCGCGTGACAGCGGTACTCCCGCTTATTCCCATCAGATCCTGAAATTATGCCAATAACAACCCGCATACCTCTGAATCTGATGGCCCGACGAAAAGGAAATCATCCAGATAATGTAACACCGATCGGATGCCCGTCTCGTATCGAAGCATCCAGTCCAGAAATAAACTGAACGCTTCAAAGTAATAACAAGAGATGGAACACCCCATCGGTAAGCACATATCCACAAAATATAAGCCGTCCAGGCGGCAGCCCAACAAGTGAAAGCAATCTGGATGCACCGGTAATAGTCGAAAAGCGGACTCGATATCAGCTTTTGCCAACAGAGCCCCCTTTCCGGCCAGTCGTACTAGGCAGACAGCCCTATCGAAGGAAGTATATGATACGGCTGTTTGCTCCTTGGAAATCCCGTCGTTGACTGACTCGCCCGCCGGGTAGGATAAGTGATGGATAAGCCGGAACTTACCCGTTTCCTTTTTTGGTACCAAGCCCAAAGGTGAAACGCGTAAGTTCTCGAATGGCGGTTCCTGAAAAGGCCCCGCCATCCGACCCAGTTCTACCTCCTTTAGCAGCTTCTCCATCACCATCTCTTTATTGTCTTACGCCGATTTTAAATTGCGACTAAGCGTTAACGCCGAACACGGTTGATGCGGAATGACGAAACCCGTGTTAAAACCTTCTTTAAGAAGGTTTGCTTCCCTTATCCTGTGGTACTTGCCTAACCACTCCTCCAGGAACAGCGCGTTCACTGGCGTTGCCCCCGGGCGACGCTGTGGCCGCGGGCAAGTTTTGCTTTTGTCTCCGAAAACAATGTACCGCTGCATGCGCACCGCCGCAAAAGGAGCACTCGTGCCGGAACTTACATGCTGCAAGAAACCGACAGTTACCCTCATTGAATGCCCAGCAGGAACCCGAGGGCTTATGTGCCACGGGTGCCTGCTGTCCACCAGTTACCGCGTTATTGCTCTGAAAAAGGGGCTTCGCCGGCTTTTGCGCCGGGATCAACTGGATCCAAGCATCCATCGCTTTTGTCGCCCAACTCACGTTACTCATTCCCGAAATCCGTCAACGAAAATCTTCGTCATAGCGCCACCATGCTGCACCGCCGTGCAGCTTGTAAGCGCTATGAATAGTGTTAATATATACCAGTAGCTCCGGGCCTTTTCCCGGCTGGTACTGGCATATAACGTGAGCCAGGGTCAACATGGCTTGTAGCCAATTGCTAAATGTTTTAGCTATTTTGGGCTTCTTGTCCCGTTCAGCGAAGCGCTCCTTATCAACCGACACATGCTCCACCGATAGGAGCGACCAAATGTCCACGTATATTCCACTTTTGATTTTCTCAATTGTGTCCTCCGCGAGGCCCACCCCCAGCGGGGCCACGCCACAAAATAGAGAATCTGAAAAACGTAGACCATCTTTTACCGACTCTTCGCTTTTCCCGGTCGCCACCGCTGGCGAACACCCGGTAGCGTGAGCCACATCACCAACCACGGGTGAGTCTCGTCTCCCCGGGTTAACACACGACACCGTTCCTTTACCTTTATCAAACTCATTCACCAGCGCTCTCAGCGCTACCATAAAATTATTCACGTTATTGGGCGACGAATCACCCCACACTCTATCACATTGGGACTCACCCTCCAATTCGTCCTCCGGCCCTGCCGAGGGGAAAGACGGGTGACTCGGTCCCGGTTGGCTCCTTTCCGGACTCGCCACCGCGTGTCGTACCCTGTCCCTATTACGGGAGACACCACGGGGTAGCATGCTATAGCCATAGGACGCCCTGGAGGCTGCGGCCCGTTCGCCCTGCCTTTCGGTACGTGAGGCCCCCCTCTCATCTGTGGAGGAAGCCGGTGAACATGGTAACGCCTGCTGCGAAGCCCAAACCGAAGTCCCATAGCCGCTGCGCCTACCGCTCCTGTCCACCGCTTCCGAACGCCTGTACCCTCTGGCGAAATGGGGCGCCTCCCGACGTGTACAAGGCTCACCAGACTCCGATGACGAGCTATCTATCCTTGCTTCGCTGCGCCAGCTTCCTCGCGCCATGCTGCCAACCCCCTGCCTGCCGCCTAACCCCCCCTCCGTCCCGCTACCGACCCCTTGACTACCGGGCAGGTAGCTTCCCCCCCCCCCCTTTACCCTTCCTCTGTCTCACCTGTCCGCTTTGCTCCACCCCGTAAGCCCCTTGCCGGCCTGAAGTGCCTTCGACTGCTTGTGCTCGACTGTCCTTCGCAAAAGGGAAAGAACCCCGGGGCGACATGTGACCGCTGCTCGCTGCCCCTCCTCCTCCTCCCTCCTTCCTTCGTACCCCGTAAGCCCCTTGCCGGCCTGAGGCGTCTTTATAATATATCCCGCTGCCCCTCATATTAGGGCATGAGCCCTGGGGCGACAAGGGGGCCATACTGCCTAATAGTACTCCCCCCCCCTTCCCCCCCTCTGTTTTCCCGCCCTGCGCCTCTTCCTTCTCATCCCCCCCCCCTCCCCCTTGTACTGCGCTCGCGCTGCTGTGGCCGCTTGCGCTGTTTCCAGCCTCGCTGCCACCGCTGGCGCTCATCTCCCTCCGCTCGGGAGTCCCGGCGCCGGTACTTCTTCCGGCCCGCGGATCCATCCGCCCGCCGCCGCCACGGCGCGCAGGCCGTCCCCCTTCTCTCTCCGCCTGACGCTGGACAGCCGCGGGGCAACCCCTTCCCACTCTGGACTTACCCGCTCCTGATGCCGCTGCTGAAGTCCCGGTAAGTCCCTCGGGGGTTTCTTCTATTCTTCCGGCGCTTCTTCCGGTCGCGCCCATGTTGTTTCCCGCCGCGGCTCGCTGCGGCCGCGCTCCGCCACCGATACTTGAACGCGCAGGTCTCGGGCTTGCGTTCTGGCCCCCCTTCTTCACGGCTGGGCTCGGGCTCAGCCTGGTAGGGGGAATCCTCCTTCTCTGGGGTCTTCCGCGGGGCGCACTGTAAGCCATCTGCGCCGGCTGTTCTTCTCCTGCCCCGGCTTCTCCCGACGGCGTGGCTCCGAACTCCGCGGCCATCCTCATCAGCCACTCAGGTCCCTGGCTGGCAACAGCTTCCTTGATCTGCAGAACAAGCTGGTCCATGTTTTCTCTCTTTTAATCTTCTGCCTTCCTTCACACGTCTTCCTTCTTCTCTTACTCCACGTGGAATGGCACACTACTCCTTCTCCTTCTCTCTTCTTCCTGCATTAACTCCTCCCACCTCCTCTGGTCGCTTAACCCTTTCCTGTCCTAATCTCCCACCCCCCAGTCCCTCGCTCCTACGCTACCTGCTTTGTAGCTATCTAGGGGACAGATGCAGCTTGCCTGTCATCCTTTCAGCGTGTATGGCCTGAGGAGGAGGAGGAGGAGGAGGATCCTGAAAGTGATCTTCTGAGTGAGGACAGCCATGTGTTGCGTACAGGTACCCTGGCACAAATGGCTGACTTCATATTAGGATGCCTTTCTCGTGACCCTCGCGTTACACGCATTCTGGCCACTACGGACTACTGGGTGTAAACACTGCTCGATCCACGGTATAAGGAGAGCCTTTGCACTCTCATTCCCGAAGAGGAAAGGGGTTCGAGAATGATGCTATACCACAGGGCACTGGTGGACAAACTGATGGTAAACTTCCCATCCGCATTTTCGCGGCCCAGGTAGCAGGGGAGGCGCAGAGATCAGGCAGCATGTACAGCGCAGGCAGGGGAACACTCTCTAAGGCCTTTGACAGCTTTATGGCTCCCCAGCAAGACTGTGTCACCGGTCCCCAGTCGGCGGGAGCACTGTAAAAGGATGGTGAGGGAGTACGTAGCCGATTGCACGACCGTTCTCGGTGACGCCTCTGCCCCCTACAACTACTGGGTGTTGAAGCTGGACACGTGGCCTGAACTCGCGCTGTATGCCCTGGAGGTGCTTGCTTGTCCTGCGGCTAGCGTCTTGTCAGAGAGTGTGTTTAGTGTGGCTGGGGGAATCATCACGGATAAGCGTACCCACCTGTCAACCGACAGTGCTGACAGGCTTACACTCATCAAGATGAACAAAGCCTGGATTTCCCCAGACTTCTCTTCTCCACCAGCGGACAGCAGCGATACCTAAGCAATACGTAGGCTGCACCCGCGGATGGAAGCATTGTTCTCTATCACCATCCAAAACGGGGACCTTTTCGCTTCATCTATCTGTGTATTCTATTCATCCTCCTCCTCCTGCTCCTCCTCCTGAAACCTCACATAATCACGCCGAACGGGAAATTTTTCTTAGGCCCACAAGGCTCAGTCATGTAATTTTTCTAAACAATTTTTATACGTTTCAATGCTCATTAAAGCGTTGAAACTTTCACCTGAACCAATTTTTATTTTAACTGGGCTGCCTCCAGGCCTAGTTACAAATTAAGCCACATTAACCAAAGCGATTAATGGGTTTCACCTGCCCTCTTGGTTGGGCATGGGCAATTTTTCAGAGGTACATTAGTACTGTTGATACAGCAATTTTTGTGGGCCCTCGCCTACAGTGTAATCAAATTAATTTTTAGCCCACCTGCATTAAAGCTGACATTACCTCAGCTGTGCTGGGCACTGCAATGGGATATATTTATGTACCGCCAGTGGGTTCCAGGGAACCACCCATGCTGTCGGTCCACACGGAGTTGTAACTGCATGTGTCCACTTCTAAAGAACCCCAGTCTGACTGGGGCATGCAGTGTGGGCCGAAGCCCACCTGCATTAAGCACGACATTACTACCTCAGCTGTGTTGGGCAATGCAATGGGATATTTTTGTATGTACCGCCGGTGGCTTCCTGGCACCCACCCATGCTGTCGGTCCACAGGGAGTTGTAAATGCATCTGTTTCCACTTCTAAAGAACCCCAGTCTGACTGGGGCATGTAGTGTGGGCCGAAGCCCACCTGCATTAAGCACAACATTACTACCTCAGCTGTGTTGGGCAATGCAATGGGATATTTGTATGTACCGCCGATGGGTTCCTGGCACCCACCCATGCTGTGGGTCCACACGGAGTTGTAACTGCATGTGTCCACTTCTAAAGAACCCCAGTCTGACTGGGGCATGCAGTGTGGGCCGAAGCCCACCTGCATTAAGCACGACATTACTACCTCAGCTGTGTTGGGCAATGCAATGGGATATTTTTGTATGTACCGCCGGTGGCTTCCAGGCACCCACCCATGCTGTGGGTCCACAGGGAGTTGTAAATGCATCTGTTTCCACTTCTAAAGAACCCCAGTCTGACTGGGGCATGCAGTGTGGGCCGAAGCCCACCTGCATTAAACATGACAATACTACCTCAGCTGTGATGGGCAATGCAATGGGATATTTTTATGTACCGCCGGTGGGTTCCAGGGAGCCACCCATGCTGTGGGTGCACACGGAATTCCCATTGCGGAGTTGTACCTGCCTGTGACTATATATAAAAAAACGCGGTCTGACTGGGGCATGCAGACACCTTGACAGAATGAATAGTGTGTGGCACATAGGTTCCCCATTGCTATGCCCACGTGTGCAGCTCCAGATGGTGGTGGCACAGGATTGGATTTCTGATTGCTTCTGTACAGCATTGTGGGCTATCGCCCCGCCACTTTTAAAGAGGGTCGCTGCCTAGCCGTGCCAACCCTCTGCAGTGTGTGCCTGCTTTTCCTGTGGCAGACGCACTTATAAATAGACATGAGGGTGGCGTGGCATGAGGGCAGCTGAAGGCTGGGCAGGGACAGTTTGGTGTGCGCTGTGGACACTGCGTCGTGCGGGGGGGGGGGGGGGGTTGCAGCATGTAACCCAGGAGAAGTGGCAGCGGACTGTCATGCAGGCAGTGATTGTGCTTTGTTGGAGGTAGTGTGGTGCTTAGCTAAGGTATGCATTGCTAATGAGGGCTTTTCAGAAGTAAAAGTTGTTGGGGGGGGGGGGGACCACTCTTGCCGCTATTGTGGCTTAATAGTGGGACCTGTGAACTTGAGATGCAGCCCAACATGTAGCCCCTCGCCTGCCCTATCCGTTGCTGTGTCGTTCCCATCACTTTCTTGAATTGCCCCGATTTTCACAAATGAAAACCTTAGCGAGCATCGGCGATATACAAAAATGCTTGGGTCGCCCATTGACTTCAATGGGGTTCGTTATTCGAAACGAACCCTCGAGCATCGCGAAAAGTTCATCTCGAGTAACGAGCACCCGAGCATTTTGGTGCTCGCTCATCTCTATTCTCCACCACAACATTATGAGCTTGAAGTAGAAAATGAAGAAAGTGTGGAAAAAGAAGAACCCAACAAGCCTTCCACATCCCATGACCCTGAGTTTGAGGTAAAAGATGATACAACGCATAGACTGAGTTGAGGGGAATTGAGTGATCTCATTCAAGACCATGACTTGTCAAAGGAGAAGGCTGAACTTCTAGAGTCAAGACTACAGCAATGGAATCTTCTCCAACGTGATGTCAGGGTCTTACAAGTACAGAGAACGTCAGAGGGATCTGCTTCCTTTTTTTGAGAAGAAAAACAATCTGGTTGTTTGCTGTGACGTTAATGGCTTGATGAAATGTTTGAATTTGAACCATGATCCAACTGAATGAAGGCTATTCATAGACTCCTCCAAGCTTAGATTGAAGCTGTATTACTTCACAATGCCAACCGTCTTCCTTCTATTCCTGTTGGTCATGCAGTTCACATGAAGGAGACCTATACAAACATGACAGCCCCCTCGAATCAATTAAATGCGCTGAACACAAGTGGAGCGTGCTCGCTCATTTCTAGAAATCCCGTTATATTCAAGTGGACTGGCCTGCAAGAAACGTACTGTTTGTACGTAGTTTGTAAAAGGGGTTTATGTTGGGGTGTGAGCGGAGTCTGCGGTGGAGAGGCAAGGAGGGTTTATTACTAAGTTCATAGTATCGCTGACGGGACCAGCGTACTTTCTGTTCTATGGAGTCAGTAAGACAAAGATCCAGTTCAGTTCTAGCTCGAGATAATGCTTGGAGATTATTTTTAGATGGATGTTTTTTGGACACCTCTTCAAACTTAGAGACTCGTTCTAATTCCAGTTGTTGTGACATACGTTCCTGTTAACGGCGGGCGGCTATTTGTATTAAGTGACCTCAAATCACTATATTGTGTGCTTCCCAAAGAGAAATGGGGGAGGAGGCGGACAGGTTGTTAATTTGAAAATATTCTTCCAGTTGTGGCGTTAATAGGGATACAACCTCAGGGATTGATAAAAGAGAGTCGTTAAGGATCCAAGATGTGTTTCTGGATTTAGACATCAAGGAATTACAGGTGATGGACAGCGGGCTATGGTCAGACCATGGCACCGACAGGATTTTAGACTGCAGTATTTGAGGTACGAAAATGTCGGGAACTAGAATGTGGTCTATTCTCCTGTATAGGGAGTGTGAAGCTGAAAAATGTGTATAGTCTTTAGGGGTTGGGTTTTGTTCCCGCCAAGTCTACTAAGTGGTATTGCTGAGGGAGGGACTTAACGTTGTGCAACAGAGGATGGGCACGGAGAGTGATAGAATTTCTATCCAGATTCGGGTTAAGAATGCAGTTTGAGTCACCGCAGAAAATTACTGTGCCCCTTTTATTGGCCTTAACCAGTTTGAAAAGTTTTGTGAAATATTGAATTTGCCTTGAATTTAGAGTATAGTGGGAGACGATGGACATCTTGCATGGAGCCTGTTAATAATAGGTAGCGACTAGAGATGAGCGAACCTACTCTGCCATGCCCCTTTTTCACCCGAGCACCGCGATTTTCGAGTACTTCCGTACTCGGGTGAAACGATTCGGGGGGGCCGTGGGTGAGTGGGGGGTTGCAGCGGGGAGTGGGGGGGAAAGGGAGAGAGAGCTCCCCCCCTGTTCCCCACTGCTACCCCCCGCTGCCACCACGCCATCTCCCGCTCCCCGGCGCCCCCTGAATCTTTTCACCCGAGTAGCCAGGTACTCGAAAATAGCGATGTTCGATCGAGTAATTACTCGAAACGAGTACGTTCGCTCATCTCTAGTAGCGACCCTCTAGGTCCACAATAGTGGAGGCGTGTGTGAAAGGAACTGATTTACTAAAGAAGATGGTGACTCCCTTGGTTTTGGTTTGTGCTTTCGCTGAATAAAATGTGGGGTATTGAGAAGAAAGCTAACGTGGGGCAGAGTTGGTGGAGAAGTGGGTCTCTTGCAGGCACACTATATCTGCATGTCTGCTCTTGTAATATCGGAACGCCTTTGAACACTTTGGAGGTAAATTAAAGCCTTGTACATTCTCAGAAATTATTTTTAGGTCCATGGGTGGAAGTAAGGACTATTAAGAATGGAAACTGTCTTAGATCCTTCACCCCATGGGAGGGTAGGTTGGGGGGGAGTAGGGAGAGGGAAGAGGCAGGGGGAAACAGGGTGTGGCCAACAAATACAATTAGCTCTAGGAGCTAAGTCAGCTCCGAAATGGGGTGGTTTATAGTGCTGATGGCTAAAGATAAAAGGTAGGAAAAGACCCTATGGGAGGTAGGGAGGGGAAGGGGGGGAAGCAGACAGCAAGGAGAGAGAGGGAAGCTTGTTTGTAGGTATTAATCTGTTTAGAAGGTGCGTTGTTCCATTCTCCTAAAGATTTGTCACCAGGAGCATGCCTGTTGTACTCTTTTCTCCTTGTTTGTTGGGTGGGAACTCATGAGTATTGTTGGGAGGTGATTTCCCACTCATTTGGATGCAAAGAAATGCTCACAACAGGTGAGGGAGAAAGAGCCAGCAGAAGAGTTCCAGGTCACTTTGCCTCGAAAATCTTATATAACCGTGATACCAAGAGATCCTGTTTCCCTGAAAATAAGCCCTACCCCCAAAATAAACCCTAGCAAGATGTTTAAATAGTGTCCAGGCAGTTATACATGTAAAAAAGAAACATATTGGAGCAAAAAATTATGTAAGACACTGTCTTATTTTCGGGGAACATGGGATTATGGATCATTTCTGGGAGTTGTGGCATTTTTCTCTCTGACTCCGGTGTAGGTATAGGAGGTGAGGGGATGTAGGAGATGAAGCTGCAGAGCCCAGCTGAGGAGGAGGTTTTTGAAGGTTTAATTCCTTATCAGCTTAAATGGAAAGCCCCATCTGTATTGTATCCTTTCCTGATGCAGGATCAATAAGTACGGCTTGAGGGCCCTCCTCTTGGATAGTGTTGATGGTGCCAAGTTGGGAAACAACTGATAGTTAAAGCCCTGGAATGTTAGCTTGCGGGAAGAGCGAGTGGCGCGCAACAATTGCTCTTTAATGCGATTGAAGTGGAGTTTTAACACAATGTCCCGGGGGGGGGGGGGGGCCGTTTGGGTTTGGTGCTCGCAAAGCTCTATGAATTCTGTCAAGTTCTAATTGGTCAATTGTGATGCTCGGGTAGAGCTCCTGGAACAACGCCGTCACTGTTGATTGAAGATCTTTGAAGGATTTGATGGGGACTCCATGATTTGTATTTTCTCCCGACGCACCCTATTTTCAACAACTTCCAACTTATGATAAAGAAAGTATCTCTTCAGGGAGCTGCTCTATTTTTTTTTCATGGGAGTCTAGGACTATGGTAGCATTGCACATCCTGTCTTCAAGAGTAATTGTCCTCTAGCTAAGCTCTCGAAATTCGTTGGAAAGTTTAGTCGCTATTTTGGAGAGTTGGACTTTCTGAAGCATTATGGTTAGGGCTCCCAGTGTTGGCATTTGAGGGAAGCTGTAAGTCCTCCATCAGAGGAAATAGGGGGCCTCCTGCAGCGTTGATGATTTTTTAGCATCCTGCTGCGATCTTAGGCTATTTTTCCCTGCTCTGCATTGAATGGGGTGCATGGTTGCTGTGTTAGAAGTAAGTAGGCTAAAAGATGCTTTGTTCTAGTTCCTGGGTAGGGTGGGTCTTAGGGTCTCTCCGGAGTTGTGATCACTATTCGTAGCCGTATGTGGTTAACGTTGCATTAGTATGACAACATTCTATTTAGACACCAGAGTCTCTTTCTTGATACACTTTCAGTAAGATGCACTGGTGTGGCGATGCGTGCGTTATATGTATGTTGTACTGCAGGGGCTACCACAAGCTTTCGTCTGCGCTGTAACTAAAGCACGATTGCTTTTTGCTTGTTATAGCAATACCGACCACTAGGTGGCAACAGATTCCTCCTACTGTGTATATCTGGCAAGGTGTACTGCAGTTGGAGAAAACTTAGAGCTTTGCAGTGGGTCCTGAACTACCAGCACTGACCAATGTAGGTGGGGTGTTGTTCACAGTGCTGGGAGGGATATAGAACCCTGCATGGGTCCATACAAGGTGGAGAATGCCCTTTTACAGAGCTGGTACTGGTTGTGGGGTGGAGCCAACTAGGAATGGTGGGAGAGTCCTGCCTTAGTGCAGTTGGTGTCCTTACAGGGCTTGCAGGTATTGTGGCAGTAGGGACAATATGCAGGATGCCGTCAGTCCTATGTGGTGCCCCTGTGGTTCTGAGTGGCCTCTTGGTGTATGCGCTGCTGGCTCTGCTGTGCGGGGTGTAGCAGAGCAACAGGGGACTCACCCTGGTAGATGCTGCAGTCATTTCACCAGCACTCTGCAGGTCCAGCTGCCGTGCCTCCGCTGTGAATAGGGTTGCCACCCGACCTGTAAATCACCAGCCTGGCCAGTATTTTTACCGCCCAGGGTGGTGGCGGTATTTTTTTTACCGGCCCTATTAAAGGCCGGTATTTTTGTTGGGCCCCGGGGACTGCAGCAGGCTGCGACAAAAATACTGGCCTGTATACTCTGCAGGAGGCAACCCGTGATGCAGGGCAGCATCAGTCAGCAGCCAGCAGACTATGGTGATGACGCGCCCCTGTTGAGTGTCCGCCAGAGCACAGGAAGTCTCGCACATGCGCTTTAGCCTCCTGGACTACTAGCGTGCGCGGGCAGCAGAGACACAGCCCGCGTGTGTGGCGGGAGTCGGGACTCAGGAGTGGGAGTACTGACTCGGGACTTGCTCGGACCTTGAACGTCGGTGGCTATAGAGGCAGGGGTGAGTCTAGTGGTGAGACCGTGACTGAGAGAGGTAAAAAGGCTGCAGAGCAGCACAGAAGACTAGTCGATATGGTGACGAGGGAGGAGGCTGCTCGCTGCCTGGGGAGTGGGGACTCTGGAGTCTGGGTCCCAGGGAGTGTGGGACACACAAAAGAGCCTGAACGGTGCCTGACTGCAGACAGTCAATATAGGAGCACTGGGTGGGTGGGGCTGTAGGAGCACTGGATGGGGCTACTATAGGAGCACTGTTATTGTATGGAGCTACAGGAGCACTGGATGGAGCTATAGGAGCACTGTATGGACTCCTATATCTCCATACAGTGCTACTGTGGCTCCATACAGTGCTCCTATAGCTCCATATAGTGCTCCTATAGCTCCATATAGTGCTCCTATAGCTCCATATAGTGCCCCTGTAGCTCCATATAGTGCTCCTGTAGCTCCATATAGTGCCCCTGTAGCTCCATATAGTGCTCCTGTAGCTCCATATAGTGCTCCTGTAGCTCCATATAGTGCTCCTGTAGCTCCATATAGTGTTCCTGTAGCTCCATATAGTGCTCCTGCAGCTCCATATAGTGCTCCTGTAGCTCCATATAGTGCTCCTGTAGCTCCATATAGTGCTCCTGTAGCTCCATATAGTGCTCCTGCAGCTCCATATAGTGCTCCTGTAGCTCCATACAATGCTCCTATAGGTCCATATAGTGCTCCTGTAGCTCCATATAGTGCTCCTGCAGCTCCATATAGTGCTCCTGCAGCTCCATACAGTGCTCCTGTAGCTCCATACAGTGTTCCTGTAGCTCCATACAGTGTTCCTGTAGCTCCATACAGTACTCCTGTAGATCCATACAGTGCTACTGTGGCTCCATACAGTGCTCCTGTAGCTCCATATAGTGCTCCTGGATGGCAGTATATGGCATACTTATATGGCATCCAGAGGTCAGGCACAGGCTGCTGTCACTCCTGGTGGTCTGGGGGGGGTTCTACAGTAGTCAGTGAGTGACACCAACTTTCCAGGTTGGATCACAACTGTTGCAGGAGGGGCAGGGGGCAGAGCAGTCACACAGAGATGTAGCAGAGCTCTGGGCATCTCCTGTATATAGTGATGTGCGGTCCGAATTTTCAATTGTGGGGAAGGGCACCAAGGGGGGAACTATTACCACTGGAGCTACTGAGGGGGCACTATCACCAGCAGAATGCCGTGATAAGCCACACCCAAGCCACGCCCCCATTTAACCATGGCCGGTATTTTTTCGTGACAAAGGTGGCAACCCTGGCTGTGCAGCTTCTTTCTCCCGGGGTCAGGGGGTCTTCTCTGGCACCCGGGAGTACCTCAAGCTGCAGAGGAGTGCTGTGAGCGTCTCCCGCTCTGTCCCTGATGGGGAGCCGCTGGTCCCTCACACGTGGTTCTCTGAGCTGCGTCTAGCTGCCAGAGCTCCCACTACCAGCGGTATGAGGAGTGCCGTGTGTGGCCTGCTGCTACTCTCTCTGTGGGGGCCTGCAGCGGTCCTTCCAGGTTTGCGGCAGATGAAGTGTGGCTCCCGAGTCCCGCTCTCCACATTGTAAACCATGTTAAATCACATTTTTGCTCACACTCGCAGATATGAATTATCTATTCCGTGACCAGGGGAAAAATTGCCGCATGCCATATTTTGCTGCGGACTCCACACAGACGGCCTCCATTGAAGTCAGTGGAGTCAGTCTAACCTGCAGCCCATACGCAGCTAACATTGTGTATGGCCCGCGGGTATCCACGCCATTGCTAAGCGACTGCACCGGAAATACAAGCATTAAAAAAGGAAAAAAAAACTACTGCACATGACCGACGGACAGAAAATTCAGGTAAGTGGGGTCACCGGCTTCATAGCCCGAATCGGCTGCAGGCCCTTCCGCATGCGGAATCTGGCCCGCCCGTGTGAAGCCGGCTATATTGTATCTTATCCATACAACGTTTCACAAATCTCTACTTTTTTATTTATGGCCCTAGGTCGCAGCAAAAAAACAACCCAAGCATCCAGAGCTTCAAGATGCTGAACAAACTAATCAGGACGATGAAGTTGCTGTGTCACAACCTTCAAGGAGCCAAGAGGTATGTTACTACTTAGAAGGTTTTCCAGAACAACACTACTGATGACCTATCCTTAAAAGTAGGTCAACAATAGTTGATCATGGAGGATCCAGGGCTTGGGATCCCCTCCAATTGAAATGCTGTGCTTTGATGAGTGCCACGTCCTCTTCTCAGGCATGTGACATCACGCTCATCGGTCATGGCTAGAGAGCAGCTCAGTCCATTTCACTTGAACTGCAGTACCAGCCACAGGCACTATACAGTGTATGGTGCTGTGCCTGGCATGGACTGAAGTGACAGAGGTTCTTATCTGAGTGTTGCTGTCTCTTCAGTCAGCTGATTGGTAGGGATCCCAAATAGTGGACCCTCACTGATCAACTATTGATGACCTATCCTGAGCACAGAAAAGCCCTTTAATGTTATTGGTCACAGCGTTCATCTGTTGCGCAGGGGGACAGCATCTCTGTGGTAATGTAGGGAGTGCGTCATTCCACGTCAAATGATCTAATTTGGGAGAGGGTCCCTGCTCGAATATTTTCAATTTTTCTGAAATTTTTACAAAATGTTCATTGTTCATACACCACCTGTATGAAGTTTTGCAAAGATCCAGCTTAGGCCGCCTGCACACGAGCGTTCCGGATTCCGCTAGCGGATTTTCACGCGCGTATGGTACCTAAATGTGCTTGCGGATAGGTGCGGATGCGTGAAAAATCACGCACGGATATACGCGGATGTGTTGCGGAAAAAAACGCACAGAAAAAACAGCAGACACCCCTTATTGTAAACCCAACCCCTAGAGAACTGCCCATTCCTTGGAAAACAGCTTAAAAACCAACACCCAGACTCCGTTTTGTCCCTCTTGCTTGTGCGAGCACCGTTAAATTATTCTGGCAACATGCTTTCACCCGGTGAGCAGATGTCTTTGTGGGCATGGTTGATCCATGTAACTTTTTTCAGGCGCTTCTCCAGCGTGACTTTATTTCAGTCACTGCAAAAAAATTCACAAGAGGAATTCATTACTACAGATTTTGCGTTCTTACATCCTGCATTGGCAAGAAATACTACCTATCTCCCTCTACACATTGCGGGTGTCTGCTGAACAAGGCTATTAACCCAATAAATGCTGCTTCAGTGGCACCAGTGGAAAATACAACTGTTCCCGCAAAAAACAAACAGGGAGGGCTTAGTAACCTGGGCGCATCCTGGCGGCTGATGCACCCGTCTTCCTGCACAAGACGGCCGCAATGCAGGATGGACGTCTTTCCACAGAGCTGGAGGAAAGAACACAAGTCCGGCAATGGAGCCGGTCATGTGCTCTTTTCTGCCAGCGTTGCGGAGAGTCGTCTGTCCTGCAGTGTGATCGTTTTGGTATCGCTGCATGCCTGATCTATCAAAGTAATGTATGATTTACCCTGCATGGTGAACGTGGTAAAAAAAAAATAAAGAATATACGCCCGAAATGCACTTTTTCGGTCACCCTATTTCCAAGAAAAAATGTAATAAAAGGCGATCAAAAAGTCAACTGTATGCGAAAATGGTACCAACAAAAACGTCAGGACATACCGCACAAAATGAGCCCTCACACAACTATGTTGCCAAAGAAATAAAAAAGTTATTGCACGCAGAAAATGGACACAGAAAATAATTTAAAAAAATTAAATATCTTAAAAAAAAAAATACAAGTACTACAGCAAAAAAAATACTATATAAGTTTGGTATCGTAGTAATCGTACTGACCCATAGAATAAAAATATCAGGTCGTTTTTGTTGCACTTTGCGCGCTGCAGAAACAGGACGTCCGAAAGATGGTGGAAAGTCTTTTTTTTTCTCTCTGATTACAATTTTTTAAAGGTTTTTCAGTAAATTATATGGTACAATAAATAGTGCCATTGCAAAATACAACTCGTCCCGCAAAAAATCAAGCCCTTATACAGCGACGTCGATGGATAAATAAAGGAACTACGATTTTTTAGGGAGTAGGGGGAAAAAAAAGGAAAAAAAGCAAAAAAGCTCCGTCACTAAGGGGTTAAAAGTGGGGATGGAAAAAAGCACAATAAAAACAAAAGTAAAACTGCTTGGCCACTAAGGGGTTAAAATGAAGAAAAAAAGTACATTTGACGCAAGTTCTTTTCCGCTTCTATTGCGTTCGTCCAGGCATCCCCATAAACCTGAGCGGAGAGTTGAAGCCAGGATTGTTCCTTTCTATTCTTGTCTAGGTACTCTGGGGAGTTACTGTCCCATATGCTAGGGAAGTCCTGCATCATTGCGACAAGTTTGCCCATGTCGATCATTATTCGTTACGCCTGGTGGCTGATGACTGGTGGCTTGTGGCAGGCTGGTGGCTTGTGGCTGGTGGCTGCTGGCTGCTGTCTGGTGGATGAGGTGACTGGAAGGGCAGTGCTGCTGCTGAAATTTGCCTGTGAAGCTCTGTGCTGTGTGTTGGGACGCCTCCTACCATGCCTACTTCCTGTAGTCATAGTAACCAGTGACTCCATCCGCAGCTGCACTGCGGATGTACTGCGTGAAAAAACGCACCCATTCACTTGTATTGGAGGCTTCACGCGCAGAATCCGACCCAAATTAGAACAGGTTGCAGATTTTTTCACGCGCGTGAAAAAACGCAATACAAATCCGTCCGTCTGGGGACAACTGCGGATCCTCATAGGAGTATATTGGCTGCGGTCTGGGGCAGATAATGTGCCTAAAATAACGCGCTGGAAATTCAGTTCGTGTGCAGGCACCCTTTAGGCCGCCTGCACACGAGCGTTCCGGATTCCACTCGCGGATTTTCACGCGCGTATGGTACCTAAATGTGCTTGCGGATAGGTGCGGATGCGTGAAAAATCACGCGCGGATATACGCGGATGTGTTGCGGAAAAAAACGCGCAGAAAAATCCGGAAGACACCCTTATTGTAAATCCAACCCCTAGAGAACTGCCCATTCCCTGGAAAACAGCTTAAAAACCAACACCCAGACTCCGTTTTGTCCCTCTTGCTTGTGCGAGCACCGTTAAATTATTCTGGCAACATGCTTTCACCCGGTGAGCAGATGTCTTTGTGGGCATGGTTGATCCATGTAACTTTTTTCGGACGTACTGCGGTAACGGAGGAGGAAGAGCCCCCCAGGAAAAAAAGGAGGTACTGGGTGCACCCTGGCTGGTGTCTGCTGGCTGCTCTCTGGTAGATGAGGGGACTGAAAGGACAGATCTGCAGTTGAAATGTGCCTGTGAAGCTCTGTGCTGTGTGCTGGGACGCCTCCTACCATGCCTACTTCCTGTAGTCATAGCAACCAGTGACTCCATCCGCAGCTGCACTCCGGATGTACTGCGTGAAAAAACGCACCCATTCACTTGTATTGGAGGCTTCACGCGCAGAATCCGACCCAAATTAGAACAGGTCGCAGATTTTTTCACTCGCGTGAAAAAACGCGATACACATCCGTCCGTCTGGGGACAACTGCGGATCCTCATAGGAGTATATTGGCTGCGGTCTGGGGCAGATAATGTGCCTAAAATAACGCGCTGGAAATTCAGTTCGTGTGCAGGCACCCTTTAGGGCGCAGTCACACGGGCATTTGTAACCGGCGTTTTTCCGCACGTCCAAAAATTCGCACCAGTTAGAACCAATGCTTTTCAATGTGAGTGATCACATGGGCAAATTTTACATGCAGAAAAACGCCTGCGGTGAAAATTATAGAACAAACCAGTGTTCTGTGTATGCTGTCGCATCCGGGGGTTTCACCTTGTG